>NC_138919.1:8126288-8412551 GCF_965231255.1 Vanellus vanellus
GCTCCGGCAATAATATACTCCCTGAGCTGTGCACAAGCTCGGTCATCACTGGCACAAATAAGCACTTGCCCTGCAGTCAAGAAGCAATATGTTTATAATCTGTTGTGCTGTACTTCTTATCCAGCTACAAGACATCTCTTGAGCAAATTGTTTTTAATGATCCTAGAAGCATGCCTGCCAAATGCCTTTACACTTGGTTGTCACAGTTGCTCTGGGCTTCCAGGGAGTCTAAATTGCATGTTTTGTATCAAACAAGATTAGAGAAGGTTAATGAAAGTTCAGCATTCCTTATTCTTACACCATCTAAATTAGTGAGGTTTTCCTTTTGACTGTCTGAAACAAGGCAGATACAGCACATATTGAAATACACTCAGACAACTATTTTTCTTTTTTTTTTTTTAAACGTGGAATAAGAACAAACTTAATTTAGACCATTCTAATTTTCAGCCTTTGTCAGTTGTGTTAAAGAGTTTTAAAAAATACATGTTTCACACTGTATTATTGACATTTGTGGGCCGTGAATAACAATTCTCCACAAGCTGACTCAGATAAACTCCTACAACACTAGGTGAGAGAGCCAGTTCTTATCCAGAGTCAGAACACTGTGGGTGGGAGAAAAGCGCACTTTTTTACCCTTACGATTTCCTAAAATAAAACTTGGTGAAATTTAAGGGATGAAAAGCCCCAAAATAGGAAAGGCAGCAAAGCAGTTAGTTAGAAAAACACTTGCCTTCTACTCTCTACCCTATTTAGGTGCATCTCCTGGAGAAGCAATTTTTCAGGTGCATGAGAAGAATGTGTGAGATGGAAGGGGCATAAGACAGAACCCCTATTTTTTTTTTTTTTTAAACTGAACTTGATAAATGAGTGAATGGTAACTTAATTATTATAAATTTCTACATTATTAGTTTTATTGGTTTTGAGACTAAGGTATCAGTACAACGTTGAAATGTAAGTTAAAATATTTTTTTGTAATAATGCAGGTTCTTTCCTAAACAGTATTGCATAGTAACCAACAGCATTTCTCTTTTAGAACAAGAGCTAAATAGGATTTTATGTAAAACTATTTTGTTTTACATGGTTTATGTACATTTGTAGATAAACTCTTTGTCTTAAGTTCACAAATGATTAAATTTAAAACTAGCTTTTTAATGAAACTACAGTAAAGAGTTAGGCTCCTTCTCTCAAAAGTCACGTAGAACTAAAAACTAGCTGTAGTGTGAAAGCTTACATCATTTATTATTCTCTCACCTGGACCACCAAGGTCTTCACTGTTGTTATTCTCATTTTCAATCTCTTTCAGTACTTCTCTCAAAGCTTCCCATTTTGGGTTACTTTCTAGAACCAATTCCCTTTTAGGTTCTGAAACAAGACAAGATTGAACATAGCGGCTCTTACAGCCAAAATATCCTTCAGAACTTTAAATTAGTGGTTAGATGTCAATAGTGTGATGGTTGTTGGCAAATAGAATATTCAGCAGCCTACATATGTAATTTGTAATGCTGATGGGTTGGAAAGCATTCTTACAGAAACATTTAAAAATGGGGATAAGTGCTTTAGTGAAGCAAAAAGTTAAAATATTCACTCATTCTTCAATTCTGAAGTTCCTGAATATATATTTTTTAGTAAAAGCAATTGCAGCCTCCTACCCGTTCACATAAAATAAAAAAGATCAAGCTAAAACCCAATGTAATTCAAGAACAATTCCATAAATGCTCTCCCAGTGATCAGCTGAGCAAACTTAGAAGCATCCCTTAATTCTTCGTGACTCTGTTTTTTGTTGTTTATTACATGCTTTTTGAACTAAGATTATGTCTCAACTTATCCCAGCTAACAGATTGAGATCTTGAGCTGTGTAAGATCATAGCACAAGTAATAATATGCAGAGCATTTGAAATCGTGTGACACTCTCAAACTTAAAATTAGGAATGATCAGTACCATTTTCCTTCTTTACATCCCTTTTTTCAGAGACTTTGCCTTTCTGATTCAGTTTCTCATCTGCAATGCGATAAACTCTAGCTCGAGCATTTACAAACATTGAAGTACTGGAGTCAAGAAACAGCCAACCTAAAGAGGAAAAGAAAGTCGTAGTAGTTTGACATTAGCAATGGGTATGCGTTTCAACCCTTTCCGGTAAAAGCCCCAAATCTCTTATCGGGAATACCTGTGCTACCTGCTTGCTATGTAATTACTAGCTTAATAAAAGACAGAAGTGTGATGCAGATCTCACACTGTTAAAGTAACAGCAGTTAAGTGGGAAGATGAAAGCATTATCTGTCAATAAAAACCTACGTCCTTATGGCTGGTTATATAAAACCTAATGAGATACCTTCATATGTTTGGGAATGTTAATTAGAAATATCAACATTTCACTGTTTCATGCATTAACTTGTATGGTTATTCAGTGTTTACCTGAATTCTCACCAAAGGCTTTTTCACTGGCTTTCAGTGACTCCAGAAGATTAAGGAAAGTGACACAATCATACTGAGTTAGATATAGTAGCAAAGTACGTAGTATCTTCAAATCCTGGACCAAAGATTTTGTCTTAGCTCCAAGTTGATGCCAGAGAGGATCTAAATAGTGACGTATTGTCTAGAAATATGAAATGGAAAGTTCAGTATGTCAAATATACAGTATACCTATCAAGATAAGAATGCACTTTTTTTTTTCCTTTGCAGGGGATGCTACTAGTTGCCCAAAGTTATTAAACACCCAATTAAAGATGTGAGGGTGAGATACTTGTTTTGAAGTAATCAGTTTTTGTAAAGTTACCATAATATAGATGCCTTTACATAAAGCATTTCAGTAAGTCTCAGATGTATATCATTTAATGGTTTTAGTATATATTTTCCTTTCCATATAATAATAAAATACTAGTACAATAACACCCTCCCCCCCCTTTATTTTACTGGTATTGGCCTGTGCCTTTACTATCTAGTATCCTTTACTTAGGTAAAATAAAACACATTACGATGTGATTTGATATTTTAAAATGAGATGAGTACCATGCAGATATGCAACCTACAAAGCATAAGAAAAACCCCTTCAAATAGTTAAAGACCAGAAGGCCTCACATCAAGATTAAATCACAGGTAACAAATAACCATGTTTCACTATGATCGTTGAAGTTTATGATTTTACCCTACGGAAAGCATGCGTATGCTAAACATTGCAGATCTGCCAAGAATAACAATGCACACACAATTAATGACATAGTGACTAAAAGATACAACAGATGCATGCGTGTGCATATGATGTATTATGTACAGTGCTTCTAATAGAGAAAATAAGAATACAACCAAAAAATTCAAGAGGAAAAAAAAAAGGGGGGGGGGGGGGGCAGAAGGTGTCACTGCCCATGGCACGGGGAGTGGAACTAGATGATCTTTAAGGTCCCTTCCAACCTAAACCATTCTATGCGTACTTACCCCTAAAGTATTTTGAGCTGTAATTGCAGCCATCTTTATAGAAATGAACCAACCATGAATCACAATGTTCTTACTGTTGGGAATTTGGATACGAAGGAAGAACAATAATGCCAATACATCAAAAACCCTATGGGCAACTGTAACATCACCCTTACAGATTAACACAGTTTCTCTCCTTGTACCAGTAATAAACACATCATGGGAGAACACTCAGTTGCTGCTGGTTATTTATTTTACAAATAATTTTGTTTGCATGGCATACAGTCTGAAGACCTACATCCCTTTAGTTAGGCACAGCAAAACAATCCAAATGGTTACCTTGTCAAAAGGTTTACCAATAGCATTTTCTAAAGAAAGATCTTCTACTTCAAGAGCTGGATTATAACGTTTGAGTTCTCTCAGACACGCATTCAAAATGTCCAGGATTGAAGTCTGGATTGCAAGCATAGCAGGGGTCATTGACACATGTATTTCCACCACTTCAGGTTTATGCTTCTCTAAAAATGAGTTCACTGCTATATGAAATCTAAGAGGAAAACAGCTTATTAAGATTTACATGGATGGTTTGCTTGACCTACAATTATTCAAAAGTTTGTATAAACTACAATTATAATTGTTTTCAACATAAACAAGTTAATTGCAAAAGAAATCAGTTTCTACAGATGTGAAGACTGCAATCTTATGAACAACCTCAGAAAACCACCTATTCCACAATTATGACTGTAGTCATTCTAGTCACGCGAGCCTACATAGTGCTGCTGAATGATCCATGGAAAATTACTGCACTAGATTCTACATCATTATTACACATAACAAAAAGTAAACCCAAAAAAATCTCATAAGGGAGAATTGGTTCATAAATGCTTTGGAATTACATGGATCCACTAGCAGTTTCCGTGACATTCCTAGCTTCTGATTATAAGCAGCAGGTCACTGTCAGAACACTGCCCTTACGGCCGACCCGGCTGTACAGGTACATCGATGCCAGCTGATTTTTACTAACAGAACGAGGCTCAGAGAACACTGTGTCTGCTGACATCTGAAACTCAACAGGCATTTCCCTTACTGCATGCTGCACCCCCAGGTCTTTTCACGGTTTGGAAGCCAAGGAAGAAAATTTACAGAGCTTCTAATTCAACCTTTCCTGTCCTAGTTATGGCCATTTTTACTTCTTTGTGATACTGAAAGAAAGATGGTTAAAGAATTTACAATGCAGAGTAAGAGTATGTTAAGATGGAGTGAAACACATTCTAGACTGGACTGAAGGAACAAATGGGCAGACCTCCTGCCCAAAGCGAGAGCATTGAATGGGTAATCAGCTAAAGTGCCCAGTTCCATTTGTGGCTCTGCTCCTGAAAGACATAATGCACATCACAAACTTGGCAGTTTGGTTTCTATCAGCCATCAAGAAATAGTCTTAATTCAAAACATAAATGTAAAGGAAATAAAAAAAAAATAAAAATCTGACACATAGAAAGAGATCCATGGAGTTTCATCACAGTTGGAAACAAATACCTTCACAAATGGCAGAACTGAGAGACTGTATTCCTGTTACTTTGTGCCATAAATAATCTGTTTAATAAGTGAAGTTTTTCTTAAGCTATTAAGAATGTCACTTTCTGCTGTGATTTCTATTGGCTAAAAGGACAGCTATATTGTAAGGTTCAGCCCCTTATAGATTTAATTTGGGTCTATTTTCAAAATTACTTACAGAAATTTAGCATCTTTAAGACCACTTCTCTCAAAAGTTGAATAAAATTTGTTTGGGAATACAAGAGGTATCTCAGATTAACAGTGTGCCTGCATACACCTCAGTTTCTTAGGAACCCATTGTAACATACTTCATCTCTTTTTTGACTTTCCAATGAAATAAAGAGGTGCCTTACCTTGGCCACAGATAAAGTTTCCTGACAAAAAGATTTCTCATCACTCTTTCCACATGGCAAAAGCCAGTGTTAAATGCAACCGCGTTATCTGTAAAAGCTTTAATGAAGCCTTGCTTGTTCTTCTGGCG
Organism: Vanellus vanellus; assembly: GCF_965231255.1. Classification (NCBI taxonomy): domain Eukaryota; kingdom Metazoa; phylum Chordata; class Aves; order Charadriiformes; family Charadriidae; genus Vanellus; species Vanellus vanellus. The sequence goes on from NC_138919.1 coordinate 8,131,733, forward strand.
ATAAAGTCGCAAGATAAATGCTTCCTGACAGGACTCAATGATTCTGTGTGCTTTGTATACCAAAATGCCTAGAAAATAAGAGGGTTTTAAGTTATAAAAGGTAAAGAAAAGTCCAATTTTGTATAGATTTTTCCTCAAAACTGTCTTACTCTTTTAAGATTTTTTTCTTGAATAAAATATAATAGGAATTTAAATCTTCTAAAGCAATGGTTCAGGGGTTCAAGCCAAGTGATTCCTCAGTTTCAATACCATGGAATCCCCATATAACAGAACTGGGATAATGATGCACCTTTAGCAAAAAAAAAAAGGTTGTGTTTGATTGGTAGGACTTACTAGCTTAGAAAATTCTTTACTCCTAAGACAAAACTTTAACTTTAGCCTTTTAAAAGGAGTAAAAGCAAATACAAGGCATTAACACACTGTCACAACAAAACATGTTCAGGATTGTGATATTTGAATTATTTTGTTACAGAAGTTCTGGAATTACAGACTTGTCAGATATGTTTCATTGGTAAGAGTTCAAGTCTTTACATCATCAAAGAACCTTTATTTTGCCCCCCCCCCCCCCCCAAATATTCATATTCAGACTTGAGGACAGAAGGTACCATCAACTGTATGAGTACACTACCAATTTTCTTCAGGGCTACAGTTATATTAGGAAAAATAGATTTATCATGCACATTTTAGTAGAGAGAAGTGAAACAATAATTTAACTACATTAAGCGTTTGAGGCGAACACTTGCGGGATTTACACTTCACTCAGCCAAGATTTGTTAAAAACAAAGCTTATTTTTCCTCACACTTAATTGTGTTCAATAGCATATTACAATTTTTCACTCTCCCCCTAGTGAAGCGAGGCCCATGTGGTACTTTTATCTGTTCACTGCTGCCAGTGGAATAATAAATGCCTTTCTGAAATGGAAGCAAAGAACATCAAACATCACAGGTTTTACCTGGTGCCTACAGGCATTGTAAGTTTGTCAGTTTATTTAATTTCTATAACAAGTTTCTTCAACTCAGCACCCAGCCATTGATTTTCATGCGCCTTTGCTTTGTAAATGAAAACGCATCTATAAGAAGACAACTTCCATAAAACTGCTAGCCATTCATGATCAAGTCATGGAATAATCTACTAAAAGGTATTTTTTTTATCTAGATAGTCTTACATCTCTCCTATAAAGCAAAATTTTCAGGACATAATAGTGATCCTACTTATTTCTGAACATTTTCCAGTTTGTCAAGATATGATTCTGAAAGGACATTACAGGACACACAGAGTTTGTAACAGGCCAGTAAGACTGTGTTTACTGTAATAACTTCCTGCCTTTTTTCAATATTTCTCTGCTAATTCAGTGAGTTCATACTGCATTCATACTGCTGTGTAAGCCTTGGTAGAAACAACTTGCCACTGTTTACTGCACCAACTTGCATCAGTTTTACTATGCTATTAAGTACATCACTTCTACTTGGCCAAAACCACCAGGAATAATTACTACAGTGATAATTTCTGATCCCCATTTAGCTGAATTTATGAGTTCATCAGATGTTAATTCACATGTGAATTTTATAAACATCTGTAACACCTGGAAGCACTTCACTGATTGTTGCTATTTGAACTCCTCAAGAAACACTACTACAAGTTTTTGTCGTACAATTTCGCACACTGATAATATACGTTTCCAACAGGACCACGTGTTATTGAAGTTTTAACTAAAGCAGGGAGTCTATCAAAGCTGCTGTCACACTGACCTCTAGTGGCACCGCAAAAACTGTAACAGCTCCGTGTCACCAGAGGACAGGACTGTTTTTTAAATCTTTAGTGTATTTCTTCTTTTCATATTCTTAAAGTCCAAAGGTGTGTTTTCCTTTTTTTTTTTTCTTTTCTTATTTGGTAGGGCAGAAAGGTAGAGGGGAAGGCGTCGACAGGAAGAAGACAAATTAAAGTAGGTTGCCTAGAAAATTTGTTCACTTTTTTTTTTAAACTAGAAATATCAGAACCGACAAATCTGGTGTCCTTTGGCTCTCGCATAAAACTGTTCAAAATGTTTTACAGTTAGAGCTTTTTATACATTGACTAAAAGTAAGGGGATACAGCTTCTGAAGCAGAAACTTACATTTTTCTAAGCTTTCAATATTCAGTTATGTTTAGCCATTAAGAAGTTACATTTAGGTAATACTAAAATATTCTTGTATTCCTGGCTCTTAGAAATCTATTTTATTAGCTCTCCAGGCTTTAACAGGGTTTCCAGCTTAGATAAGAACACAAAAGCAATGGGGGTCGGGGGGGAAGGGGAACAGAACATGAGAGGAGAAAGATAATTGTAACATCTTTCATTTATAACTTCTATGTAACAACAAAAAAGCTCACAAGCTAGTCCCCAAAATCTTTACAAGGATAGTAGCAGCATAACTTCATAATACTGCTATTTAGATAGTGTCCAAGGTGTGTCAAGACAAAGATTAGTAAGATATCGCTATTTTTTGATGAGAAAAGTCATCAGAAGTAATTGGTTAATACAAAAAAATAGCTAGTGTGCAGGGCCGACAAAACATGATATCTAAGATCAGCTTCAGTCATAAGCCACGTATCGAGAGTCTTCTGGACACTATTTCATCAAGTGCAATCAATTATTTTCCTTGGAAAGAAGAACTACATATTTGCTCCTTTTACCTCAGTCTTTGCGGAAAAAAAGGAATAATTATACCATCTCAATACTGGTCAGTAAAACTCTTCATGCAGAATTAAGCTTTATGTATTTTCAAACAGAACAGTCTTACCTTTATTTCATTAAACTCTTACCAGTAATGAGGTTTGCAGGAATTCTGTCAGTAAGGAAATCCACCACAAGGATTCGACTTGTTGCAAAGATGACTCCTCCTTGAGTGTAAAATTCATATCGAGTATTATTTGTAATTTCATTGGTAACACGCCGAGGAAGATGAACGACTCCATCTGACCTCAGCTGATCAATAAAATACTCCTAAACCAAACACAATATAAACACAAGACTTCATTGTGGTAACTGATAAAATGGATGCAAAACACCTTTAATTATATACACTCCATTAATTTTGAGGAACTGTCCACAGCAAATAAAAAACATGACAGTATAAGATGCTACCTAAGGAAGTCAGAATTATCACAACTTTTGGGTACACTTTGTTCAGTTTCAAACTCATCCAAGTGATTTAAAAATCTACATATTTTCAGTAGTAGCTAGACAATACTTCAGCAAATATGAGCCACCGACACCCAAAGGAGCTTACATTTTCTCTTATATTTTACCAGCTCTTTTTCAGAGAATAGGCAATTTTAATAGTGACTTTTAATACTGACTTTCCCAATATAGACAACTGGGAAGACATCACCTTTCAGTCCCCTCACCTGCTATCACAAACTACACCGGATAGGTCATATACATCAAGCTTAATCTTATAAACTACAGCTGTGATATTTATCCACCGATGGTCACTACAAAAAGTCCCCGTAACATCACCTCCCTGAAGGGGGGGTCTCTCCGGTTCCAGGGAAAACCGAGCGCATTTTTGCATACGGGTAGGGACAAACCCGTCAACAAGTTTCTCCCCTTTCTGATCACTGACTACTCACAGATTTCTGCTATTACAGGTTATGAATTATTACGAGGACTTCACCGTAGAAGTTCGGACCCTCCTGTGCCCCTCAGGGCGCCCGGCCGGACACCTTCTCCCCAGCAGCCGCAACGCCCGGGGCCCCGCGCCCAGCATAGCTCCGGCCGCGGGCAGCGCCCTCCGCCCTCCGTCCCCGACGCCGCCGGCCGCCCCCGGGATGCGCCCGCCGAAACCGTGAGGAGACACCGGTGAAGGGGAAGGGGCGGGGCGGGCGCGACGCCGCTGACAGGGGCTCCCCTCACCTCCTCGGCGGGGCTGGTGTTCAGCACCAGCACCAGGCTGGCGGGCTCGCAGTAGAGGCGGAGGAAGCGCAGCAGCAGGCGGTCGATGCCCAGCCCGCGGGCGCAGATCACCAGCCCGTCCTGGTGGAAGAGGTCCAGGAAGATCTGGCTCTCGTGTTCCAACAGCACCGCCATGGCCGCCGGGAGGAGCGGCGCATGCGCACCGGCCGCCGCGCCCTCCCGTCGCTGGGGTGGCGGCGCCCCCTGCCGGCTCCAGGCGCCGCGGTCCTCCGGCGCCGCCGGTTTTCCCGCCTCGAGCGCGAGGTGCCTGAGGCGAAGCGCCGGCGGGCGGAGAGCGGCGGCGGGAGAGGAGGATCCCGGGACCTACCGGCCTGGAAAATGAGGTGGGGAAGGGACCTAACTGCCCGTCAGGCTCCTACAGGTGCTCGTATCGAGCCCCATCTCCTCCTCGTGCGGGGGGCTTGTGTGTGCCGAGCGTAAATATAAGATAGGAGGGGGCCTTCTCCTTTTTTACTATAAATTATTTGTTGTATGTTACTCATCACTTGCATTTCTTAAGCGACAAAACCAAACTTGACTGAACTTCAGCCTGCATTCCTCACACGAGGGATCAGTACCTCGGTATTTTCCTGGTACCTCATGTTTTAGCGTCCCCACCTCAGTCAGTGCAGAAAAGGCAGTTTGTTCCCACAGGGGTGAGAGGCTCTTCGGACCTGCTTTCAGAAGCAGCTGAAAATGAAGGACGCTCCTCAAAGTTACCCTGCAGTTCAGCTTGGCGAAGGGCAGGTGAACTTGTTTGCCCCCAGCCCGTCTTAAAGTAAGCAATTTTTCCGGGCCTACTGCAGGGCAGATGGGTGCTGCTTCAGCTGGGTCAGAATCGCCCTCGGAGAGAGCGAGGGCGCAGGCTGACGGCGTTCTTGGCAGGGTGATGGGGCAGAGGGACAGTGTACAGCCAGCTGCTTCTGGTAGCGAATGTGTGGAAGATCTTCCGAATCTGTTTTATTTACACTTGGAATCAATTCTCATTATTTTCCCCGGTATCGTCTTAATTCAGTAAAATGCCATTGTCAGGGCATTGAGTCAACTGTCTGATACATTCAGATAAATACTTTCAGTTCTTTCTTTTCCATTGTCACATGTTGGCAGTTGCAGTGGGGTTTCCTTTGGTTTTTGTTTTTTTTCTAAGTAAGGGAAAATACAGTGTACAGCAGCTAACGTGCTCTTTTATTGCATACTTATTCAAATTGACACTATTGATGTTAAGATGTGCTTTACAATGCATTATTTGTAAATTTGCCACATGGTCAGGATTATGCTATAGAATCTTTTAAATTAATATAGGAAACTTTAAAATAATTTTATAATATACATATTTGCGTTTTAACATGCAGCACAGACACTCAGAGCAAAGTAGGAGAAAGGGTTTAAAAACTGGCAGAAATTAATAAAATGTGGGAACTATTCTTGTTTTTCTCATATGTGTCATATTTCTCAAATTTTGTGCTGATACCTGGACAATTTTGTCTTTGCAAATTGGATCATATTGCCGACTGTTTTGCCATGCTTTGGTTCTCACTTTTAGCTGGCTGCTACTATGCTCTTTGACTTTAGCATTGAAAATTTATTGAAGACCATAAAAATGTGAGAAAAACAGTATTTTTACTTTGACAACATTTTATTTTTGTGGCCTGCAGGCCATTTTACTGACGAAAATGAAGTCTTACACAATAACACGACAATTTTCATTAACGTTTCCTGCTATTTTTGAACACTGTATGAAAAGCTGTAGTCCAATAATGCTACTTCTTTGAAGAATTACAGTATTCTGTGGAGTTGTCCATATAATTTAGGAACCAGCCATTTCCTTGACCTACTGTTTCCTACATAAATTAGAAATAATACGTTTTCTAATGGTCCAAATAAAGTATTTCAGACATCTCTCTAGTCTGATTGAGCCCCTTTTTATATTTTTTTCCTTTCACTATAGTATTAGTGTAAAATTGTTGTGAACTCTAATTTCTATGCTTATATATTTATTAACCAGTAGAGGGCTGCCATTTGTTACCTTAGAAGAGCAGAATTTAGGCCTAAATCTTGCAATTCATTTTTGTGTAATTTTTCTTTGCAAAACATTAGAGTAATATTTAAAAAGTATTCATAAAAACACAAGAAAGAACTTGTATAGGAACAGGATAAATAAAATTGGCCTAAGAATTAGCTAAGAATTAGATATGATATGTAATTTTAAAGTTTGGGTTAATAAGCTAGGAGAGTGATATTCAGGGGAGTACACTCTAACACATTTCTGTATTTAATAAACAAATTAAAACTTGTTATGTAAGTATAGATAACAAACATTTTGAGTAACTTTAGGAGTCTCATTCCATCTAAAATTATAAACAAACACAAATTATAAGCTACTTTCAAGATGATAGATTATGTGAGATGGTCCGTACAGCCCACTATCAACCTCCCAAGAAACAGATTTACTTGTATGTTTTAAAAATGCATTAACAGACCTATTTACTTCACCATATTAATAATATATGAAAGGTGGGTTAATTGTACGGTAGTGCAATAGAACAAATCAGAAGAGGTGGGATTATTTTTTGCAACACTCGTAATTATTGGGATCACCAATATTAATATTAATCTTCTCTTTAATACTTGCTTTTGACAACTAATTTTTTTTTAAATTTTATTTTTGACAAGTTATTAATTATTACTAGGGAAGAGAAAAATGCAAGAAGCCATGACTAAGCCATTAATCTGCTCATTTGTATAATGACAACAGTCTTTTCTGAAAACTAGTGACAGTTCTTCTGTGTCATATTAATAAACTTTTCTAACTAATAATGTAAAGAGCTGAGGAGGACTACCTGTGAGAAGAAAACCAATATTTAGATAACTTATGTAAAACTTATTTTATATTATTTCTAAAACATCAACATTTTATTTTGTCTTCCATCCTATCTTTGTATTTAAGTAAAACTCAGTATTTTCAGCTGTGAAAATGTTTTGAGATTTCTTATTCTGGATTTTTATTGTGTATTGGGACCGGTTTGTTGGTTGGATTTTAGCTTGATCAACCTCATTATCTACAGCTAAAAATCTCTGACTTATTTAGGGGATGTTTTAAACTTCAGTTGTGTTAGCCACCTGAGATGACTAAGGCCAATTTCTTTGAAATGGTCTAAAAATACTCACATTTTGCAATTTCCCAAAGAGCCAATTTTACAATAAATAACATCTACTATATTTACCTCAAATCCTATATACCTTTTATTCATTATCTCTGATTAGGTTTATCAATACAGTGGTTTCTAAAATCATTAGCTGATGAATCTTAAGAGATTATTATCTATAGTCCTGATATTGGAGTTACCTTGCATCTTTATATCATAAACTACATATTTATTCTTTTTCACACCTTTAGTAAAAACAAAGACCTGTTGGAGCTTACAGTTAAAAGATAAGACTGCCAAAACAAAATTGTCTGAATTTGTGCATAGTTTTGTTATCCAGTTTCCCAAAGAAATATTTTTTTTTTTATAAGAACAAACTTCCTTTCTAAGTAAAAGAGCAAAATAGAAATACTGATAGTTATCTGTAGGTATAAAGATACATTGGAAATTGAAAAAACGTGTTCCATAATTTTGAAATTTATTATAAGACATTTTATAGCCACATCTGTTCATGTTCTTAGAATATTTAGTTCTGAGGTGGACACTTTCTGTAATTTGTAACTGGCTGAAATAGATTTTTCTCCAGCAGTCTACATACAGAACATTCTTTAAAGGTTAAAAAATATTTCTTCTATAAAGGAAAACCTAATTATTCTTTTTCAAGGAAGCTATTGTAAAAATTAAACATGACATGCTTTTGCTGGGTTAAAAATGAACTCCAATTAAAGAATTGATTTGGGCTATGCTCTGATGGATAGGGAACATTAGTAAGGGAAAGGTAAGTTCTCATTCTACATTGGATCTGCACAGACCACGAGACCCCCGAATTACTAACTAACTCCTTCACTTTCATTTCCCCTTTAGGTACAATTTTCATACAACTAACAGCAAGTGTGTTCAATGTACTTTGTCTTAAGGAAACTCAGAATTAAATTTAAGCAGCTGTTAATGATTTTCACAGTATTTTTCTCCACAATTACAAAGCTAGGTTAAAAATTTTAAAGATGTACAGTTTGTACTTAAGTACCCTGAACAACCTTAATTTGATTTTTTTCCATCCTCTACTTGTGCATCTTAGATAAATAATATACGTGGTGGCTGTGTAATCTACTTTAACAGCTTCTAGATTTAAAAGTCATGAAATACAACAAGGTTTCTTTATTGTAGCAATATATAAAAATGACAGATGAAGTGTTTTAACACATTGCTTATGTTCAAGTCTATCATACATTTCTAAGGGACTTGGCCATAGTCACTCAGAGATGTTTAGCTGTTCATTACAACAAGTTAATTACTTTGTTATTAACAAAAGAAGCAGCAGTTGATGATGCAATGGGGAATATTTCAACATGGATGTATATAGGCACTATTACATAGGCTTAAACATTTGCACTGGTGTGACCAGTGTATATCTCCTGTATAGTAGTGGCAATGCAAATCTGGTGTTGCAATTCTCTTCGAAGACTTTGCATTTCCTGACCCTCAGTGAAAAAATGTTGATGAAAAACATCATGTTCTGAGTGCTACTAGAAGTGTGGTTTTTTGTGGAAAAAAGTGATCTTGCAACGTTATTTCTTTAAAATTGTTCAGCTGAACTGCAGCTATGTAATGTGAGTTGTTGGAACACGTAGTTCAAGGAATACTTGTTTATCCTTCTGATTGCAACAGAATAGTCACAAAATTTTGGGATTAGAACTGGAGCTTTATGAAAATATAGGTTACTCTCACTCACAAACCAAGTCCTCCATCAAGTTGTTACTTTGCTAAAGAGCTTGCATAAGTTATAGAGAAAAACATGTAAGATAAGATTGATGCAGCATTCTGAAGAGCATGCTTTTTAAGCACCAGGAAAACAGTTAGCCAATTAAGGAACTAATTTGCCCCTCAGCCTGTTATTCTCATCAGTCCGTGTTGAGAAAGGAGTGAGGTACTTTTCTGTCCAAAGCATATTTGCTTTAGTGGGCAAACCAGATTCAGTCACTGTTTTTAAAGCTGTATTCCAATCCCAGTGTTTTCTGTGTAAGTGAACCGGATAACTTTGTATCAAGTGGAGAGCAACCACATTGCTGTAGGAGCATCCTGTGGGTAAAACAAGCAAAAGACCAAATTGTGACTGTTCCTGAATATCACTGGTGAGATATTGTTACCTTACAAGTTAGTATGAACTATCAGGTTTATACAGACATTTTTCCCGAGTCATATCATCAAAATTACTGTTTCTCCAATACAAAAGTAGTTTAAACAAGGAAATATACTAACATGCCAATTAAAAACCTTTTCATATTAATTTGAAAATTGTAAAAGTGGTATTAATATTGTTTTACGTGATAGACATTTCTAATTAGAGTGCTTCTAGCCTATTATCGAAACAGGGTATTGCTGCTAATGGAGGATCACGTTTGTAATAAATTACTTAACACTTTAGTAACTGAAGGCAACTGTAGTTTCTTCACTGAAGGAATATTCTCATTTTCTCTACAGGGCAGGGTGATACCTCTATAACTTTTCCTTGACTTCTAAAGAGAACATAAAGTCAACATGAAGCAAACTTTCCTGATATATAGAATTTTGCATTCCTCTAAGCATTTGGTTATAGAATACATACAGCAAAGACAGCAATTGCAGCATTTTTACACTGTTGTACAATGTTCTGTTTATGTACTTCCTGAATCAGTAGATATATTCAGGGGAATTTGAGAGTTAAAAAATGACTTGACCAAATCCACACTTACTAGAACTAGACATGGACAGCAACCAAGCAGAGGAAATTAGGACTCAAATTTCAGCCTTGATCTTCTGAAACCTGCACCATCCTTGCCCAGAGATGTCAACTCTCCTATAACGCGCTACATGAGTGTGACTGTTGAAGGAAGCCAGGAAAACGACATCTTACTTCAGATAACTATTTTCTAGTTATCTCTAGAGAGATTTAGATTTCTTAGATTTAGAAAAGGCTCATCCCTGCTCCTACTACAGCAAGTAAAACATGACTTGTAAGTAAATACAATGGCATCTGCCTAGCTGACATATTCCAGTGAGGGAGAGGACGGTTAACTCCTATAGGAAAGAAAAACTAAGTGTCTGACTGAAAATACAGTGTATAGAAGCTCTACAGTACAATGTCACTATTTTCTTAGAAAGTTTTCATTTTGGGCAGTTCAAAGTGACAAATAAAGTTACCTCATATCAGTGTTAGATTATTCCAAAGGAAATAGCGGAGGGATTGTGATACTTTCTCTTCTCTTTATTTCAGTAATTGTTGGCTTTTGCATCCTAGTTTGAATGTATCGTGTTTCCCAGAAACACATCAAGAAAACTAACCTTCTCTTTAGTAAATAGTTTCTGGAACATCTTTGGAGCATTTATAACCTTGAATGAATTTCCTGGGATTTATCACGCAATATAAAAATCAAAATTAGAATCTGCGTCTTTTCTACTCTACTTTCAGTAACTCTATCTGAAAAATTAGATATGTACCAAATTATCACACCTCTCAGATTTCTGTCTTAGTAAGATAGTATTATGAATGTGTGATCTGTTCTATTTTTAATGATGTTTTAAACTCAATTTAAAGTAGAGAGAAAACTGTTGTCTTACATTCTTCAGAACCCGTAGGAAACCTTTAATTACGAAGCAGCAATAATCATTTCATAGTTCAGACTGAAGCTCGCTTCTTCTTTTAGACCTGAATAGTAAATTGTCTTTACTGAGCTCCAACAGTTCTTTGAATCACTTTTGAACTTCGCATGCGGCATTTTATCCTGGAGTGTATGTTTCTATGGAGTTTGCAGGTTAGTCAGTTAGAATGTTTTACAAATATAACACTCAAAAATCTCATTGGACTGTTCTTAGATCCTTGTAAGTGTAAGGCCTACAGATGTCCCAATCATTTAAGTCTTTTCTTGCTAAGAAAACAAGTACATTTTTTTAGAGAGAAAATCTTTTTATGTTAATGAGGAATTACACTGTATTTGGTTTGTGTGGTAGGGTTTTGGTAGTGGGGAGGCTACAGGGGTGGCTTCTGTGAGAAGATGCCAGAAGCTTCCCCTATGTAAAGTAACTTTTAAAAGCATAATTTGTTGCTTTTAAACAACAACACTAATGACATAACTGTAAACCTTTGATAAACCAAAGTGGATTCGGACTTTTGCTTTATGAGAGTCTAATGGGCTGGGGTGTACCTGAGACGAGAAGAGTGGTTAGTGGCTGAAATGCAATGCACTTCTCAAATAGTATTTTGAGAATTTGGAAATTATGAGCCTAGAAAGAATAAAGGCTAGTGCATCAGAAGTAACAATTTTTCGACATCACTTGGAGTAGTAGGTGTATGCATATTGCAGTTACTAATTTTATTCAGCAAATGAATTTGAAAAGTGGTACAGTGAAACTCGGGAATAGGTGTTGAGGTTGATTAGGAACAACTGTGAGATCACCTCTGGTTTTTCAGCAGGCAGACTGCTGCAAGGAAACGAGATGAAATGTTGAAAATATTCTGAACTACCCATTAATGCATTCATGTGGTAGAAATGCAATAAAATAAATTGAAAATATTTCATATAAAAGAAGTGAAAACAAGGCATATAATAGTCTAAAATTATTGGGTTTTTTCAGTCTAAAAATAGTAGCTTCTTATTTTACCCACCTTTATTTACATTAACGCTAATTGCTGTCATTGATGATCTCTGGATCCTCGACCCTGTTACCCTCTTTCACCCTATCATCAGTCTTTGAGCTTGAAAATGAATGGCATTGCTTGAATAGAATTACACATTTTCAGGTTTCCCAAAATTTTTAATACTGAAGGGTGGTTAAAATTATGATTACTTGAAGAGTAGACTAAGGAAACAGTATCCTCTTTTTGCAATAACTGTAGCGATTCTGCCAGCCCTCAGTGCTACTTAAGCAGCTATTTGGGAAGCCCAGGCGGAAAATAATACCGAAGAGCTCATCCACATAAATATGCTCCAAAAGAACCTGGAAGGTGGGAGAACATGAAGGCTTTTCCTGCACAGTGGTTTAATTTTCTCTTGAATTTGGACTTTGAAGTCTTAGATGCTATTACATTTTCTTTTGCTGTCATTGTGTCATGATTTGCCTCGGGATGCTTTGAGACAAAGACTGAATTACTAGAGACGGTTTCCATAGCAATTACAACTATTTGAATATGCATGGAACTGCTTTCTCATTGTTTCCATTTTTTCCAAGGATTTTTATTTACCAGATGAATGGTGCAAGTTATAACTTTATTAAGGAGCTGTAAGGGGGATTTATTGGGGGGGAGGGGGGGGGGGGAGAGGGAGCGTCTGTCTTAATCCTGGCTTTACTGCGTTTGCCAAAACCATAGTGAATAATTTGGCAATTTAAAAAAATACCATTATTATCTCCCCACATTTGTAGCTTAATGGAACACGTACACGTGCCACCGCCATTTCAGTTCACAGGGCACTGTCTTCATGCAGATTGATCATCGTTTAAGCTGAGAATGGTTGAGATGTGTGGACGGGCTTAATTTTGCTGGCTGTTGTTCAGAGTAGAGTGAAATGGAGTGGGTAGTAGTGTCCTAGCCTGTCAGGTGACGACTGTGAAATCCTTTGTTTTGGGTTTGGGCACTGGCTAACAAAAGAGGATCAAGTGCTATTGGGGATCTTCAAACTCTACTGTGATATGAAAAGCAAGTACTAATAAGTAGATTTGATCCAGTTCTGTGCTGCCTTTTGCCCTTGAATGGTCTATTGATAGGACTTCCGAGTTATGACAAAATTCTCCATTATGTCTACTATATGTGTATAATTTTCTAAATTATACTGTAGTAATATAGTAACAACTAATTGTTCTGCACAGTAACTTTTACAAAGAAGAAAAGCACACTTAATTTGTCAGTTAAATTAATTCAGCACTGACGAGTGCCCAGTAGTTCACTGAGAAGTTATGAAAACAAGAAGAGAAGAACATGTATCATATACATGGAAACTATTAGAGTTCTTTATCAGAAATAAATGTCTGTCTTGACTCTTCTCACACTTTGTCGAATTTAATTCAGTGGATCAGTTGTATTACTTGCTATTTCCTAGCAGATCTTCTACTGTGGAATCTCTCTTAGTACCCCTAGATCTTATATTTTGTCTTCTCTTCCCTTGCAAAGCCTCTAATGGCGCTTGATTTGTGGTTTGTTCTAACAAAATTAGGGGTATAACTTTCCTCTAGACAGTTATGTCTTACATCCGATTATTTGCAGTTTGTTTTGTGTCAAATTCTTTTTTTACTCATACAGCCAAAAAATAAAGAGCTACACGGATTTGTTATGAGGTAAAATGTCTGCCTGTATATGGTTTCACATAGGGAATGGTGCCAGTTTCACAGTGGATGTGCTACAAAAACTAAAACGGAACAGCATGAAAAACACTTTATCTGTAAGCTAAGATTCTCATTGAAATGTCCGTGTTTGGTATACAAAAATGATGACTGAATGCTTAAGGTATTTGTTAAGAAATGAACTCAAGCTGTACTTTTTCAAACTTTACTGTGACAAATACACTGAATTTCCTTTGGATTTTTAAAAAGTTTTCTTGGTACTGGTATTGCCTTAGATCTCTGTAGAATTCCTGCTGAAGATTGTCAGCGCTTTTGAATGTAACCACTAACTTTGCACAAACGTGTTAGATGAGAATTTAGAGTTGAATTCTAGATTCTGTCACGAGATGTGCATATGCTACTCCTGTGGATCCTAAAGAATCAAAGGTAATTGCAGTAATTTACTGTGGAGCTGTGTGGTGCATATAATCAAAATATATAGACTGACAAGAAAATGTACAGTCAAGCATATTCATTTTAACAAATGAATGGTACAATTTCAGTAGCATTAATAGCTCATTATGGGTAAGTATTATTTTTTATTCTATGCCTTCTTTGACACAGTCTTAATGTACTAAATCTGCCCTCCCATCTTTCTTTGTGCTGTTATCAGCCACTGTCTCCCCTCTAAAGTTTTTTCACAGAACCTCTCAATCCCCTCCACACTGTAAACAAAACCACTTTACTTCTGAAAACAACTAGTGGAAGGGGCACCTCTCAGAATATGATACTTGCAGGGGGTGAGACAAAGGGCAATACATGTCCGGGGTTGCATGGCTGCGAAAGGTAAGAAGTGATACATTCATTGGTGGATTGTCTGACATCCCATACCGATGCATGCAATTCAAAAATATCTACAGTGAAGTTTAAACTAATTTTCTTTTTGGATTTCACTGTACCCCTTTCGTAACACTTTTTTAGGCTGCAGTAGGTTACAATATGCCCCTTCTGTGCTGTCAGCATGTGTGCTTAATGATGGTTCTTATCTTCCTAGAGAGCCCCCAGTACTGTCACTTAGAGATGGAGAGCTGCAGATTGGAAAAAATCTCTGCCTTCATTCCCTTTTGCATCCTTTTCTTCAAGCAGTGTGGATGCTCAAATCCCATTCTTTCTTTGCAGTCCTATCCCATTTATTCTCTCCTTTTGTAATCTCTCCTTTTTGCTTCTCTTGCCTCGCTTCCTTCAACTTCCTAGCCTCCTTTTCATATTGAAGACAGTGGATGTAAGAAGTTTTAAATGGATTTTCAAAAATTAATGGTGTTATAAAACATCCAAAGCTATGAAATACCAGGACCTAAGCTCTGGTAGGAGGAGCTCCTATTCAGGAAAACTCACTACATGCTAGCTGTGCTTTTAGCCTTCCGTAGGCATCCACAAAAGGTTACTGTCAGGTACAGACCTTTGCTGTGATGTGGGTTGGCTGCTCTTATGCTCCTGACTGCCAGTGTTTACACACCTGTGTGAACACACGTATATTGACTAGAAAGCTTTCTGCATACCTTGTCTGTGCATAAACCTGATGATCCTTCCTCTGTCAGTCCAAAACATTAAAAAAAAAAAGAGAATTTCTATTTGAGCCTAAGCTTTATCTACCACCTTACAGAAGATTCTCTGTTCTGTCAGCCTATGGGCTGACACATATGATAAAGGATTGTTTCCCCCAAGAGAAACAATTTAAAACATTCCTGTTTTTTCCTTTGGCTTGTCCAAAACTCAGTTGCGCTGCCATATTGAGTCAGTTCTGATTACCGCATCACATCATATCACATACATCGGAGACAATTATTTTTCATTTGTTATTTGACACTGAGGGGAATACTTTATTAGCTTCCCAAATTCTAAACATAATTGTGTTCTAACAATTATTCTTTAGCTGTTACAGAATTAAAAAAGAAATGAGACTTCCTTTGTTTGGTTATTTTCCCTTGCCTTTTAATGGATCTTGACAAATAGATGTTTCTTTTCTGGGATTATTATCCATCAAGCAATTCTGGACAACTGTTTTTTCTCATGAGCAGTGAGCAGTTTTTCCTTTATAGCATTGCAGTCACAGAGCTTAAAGAGAGAAGATGGAATTCCTCAGTTGTACCTAAATCTCTGTATTTTCTTATTGGGAAGTGATGAACCTTATTGAGAGGGAGTTTTTCTATTGGAAAGTGTGCAGCTAAGGGACTGAAAAATAAAATTGGGAACTCTTTTCTTTGTATGGGGCTCTTAATAGAATGCTCATATCAGTATTTGGAGAACCAGATCTAGATCATTACTGCAATTTTGTATTGCCAACTACTCCTAGCCTTTCTGTTAGAAGATACTGAAAACTGTATCTTTAAAATTATTGCAATTCATTAACCTTTTATATCTTTACTTTTTAATCATTTATGATACTGCTGATCAATCAAAAGCTGTCTGAAATATAGATTATTTTGAAGATTATCTGGAATAATGTTAAAAGCACCCAACTTCTTTCAGTCTCTCACACAGATAATGAGTTCTAGAACATAGCAGTGACAGTCCAGTCTTGATAGTTCTAATTTTTTAAAAAGTTCTTGCCTTTTTCCAGTATTTATTAGGCTGCATAAGCTGCATAAATATTCATAGCTCAATGTCAATCTTTCAGTTTAAACCAAGCAGACATTTTCTTTCTGGATTTGGGAGTTGCATTTATGTATTATGAGTTTCTGAATTTATTTATCTTATATAAAATTCAGTATCACTAGCATTGTCTTCAGTAAAGGCAATGTCAACTTACTTATCCATTTGAGAGCTCAAATTGTCATTTACACTCCAAGTGTATATACCTGAACATTAAATAAACTTACCTGTGCAAAATACTGAGTGACCCACTATACATAAATTTAGAAAACTGAAGTTGTAACTATAAGATACTTTTACACATCTGTAAAATCCCTGTTCATTCAGCTTTGATTTTTTTGTTCCTCTAATGAAAGGAAAACTCCTCCGCAGGGGCAGTTACAAAAGTGATATAGAAGTGCTCAAACATAATCTGTTTTTTTTTTTTTTTGTAGTCCTTGCACACTGTTGCTTAGTAAATTAAGTTAAACTAATCAATTCAGTCTTTAGTATATGTAGCTTTAAATTTTCTAGCTTAATTTTAATTTTATTTAAATGAAACTTACTGCTTACTTTTGGGTAAAATTGTGCAAATATGGTCATCGTAGGAAAACAGTGGGGGAGGGAGAACAGTAATATATATATGAAAAAAAGATGTTGCTGAAATTCACAGAGAATGCTAACACTTTGGATGTGTGAAGGCAGGCCTTCTGATTTTGAAGTATTTTAAAGAGTTTTGGAAAATATGTCTTGATCTAACTTTTTAGCCTGTGAAGCATTGCTACATGACCCCATTTGCAAATGTTCATAATCCTATAAAAGAGATCTAAAATAAGGTTCTTAAAAACCCTTGAACATTTATTAAAGTACTTTAGAATCCAAAGAATCATATTCCTATTCATGCACAATAAAACAAGAGGCTTTATATTAAAACTGGCTACCTGCAAAGTCTTCTAGGCATTTTACTTCTTAATTCTCTCTGCCCTAAGTCCAATGTTTGATTGGTCCTGCAGCCAAATCTCCCATTTAGATTACGAGGGAATACAGGATTACACTTTCAATGCCTTATTTGAAATACATATGTATTTGCAAAGGAATGACTGGGAAATACAGCAGATCCAGGTATGTTTGTACTGTACTTTGCTCTTTTTTTAACTAGAACGACCTGCCTCCTAGTTAACATTTAGTCATACATTTTTCAATCTAAAATAGGAAATACTAAACTATTTCTAATGGCATGTTTTGATAGCATTTGAGTTCTAATGGTATGCACCGAAGTAATGAAAATACATAGGGTTAAGGATGAATAGGTGTGCCAGACTACGATAGGCAGTCAGTGTGTAATTATATATCATCTAAGCACCGTACGCAACAGAGTATCACTGTGAAGTATTATTTGTAGCTTTGTAATATTCAGCAACCCTTTTGTTATTTGGTTTGTCTTGTAAGAATGCTTTAGTACTTTCTTAATATTTATCCTAATTAACATAATTTTTAATCCCCTACTTTTGGGAAATGAAATAATTGTAGCCCTATTGAACAAATGACTTCATCTTTCTCGCAGTAGTCTCTTGGCATTTTCTTGAAAAGCCTAAGAGGACTTCCAGCTATAAACTGCACAATGTAGTTTATGATGGAGGAATATGTTTTTCATATCCATAGCTTACTGTTTCAACCTGGCTAATCTTGATAGTTACTAAAGGTTACAAAGTCATACAAAGGCTCCTTAGATACAGAGGGAAAGCAGATTGATAGTATCAGCCCAATTTCTCTTGAATAGGTGTCCATATCACAGAAAAACCTGCCATGATTGGCACTAATTGGCAGCCTTGTTGGCAGATTCTGGAATACGGTCCAAAGACTGGTTGGTTAAAGAGGACGAACTATTGCATCCACCTACGTTCAGACGTAGCTGTTTCTTGTCAGGATTGACAGCTATTGGTGGGATGGGATATGAACCTCAGAAAGCCTTTTCCTGTAGTTCTTTTTCTTCATTCTTTCTGTAGATTTTGGTTTTCAGCATTTCAGAGTAATACTAGTACTCCTCAGAGAAACAAAAATCACTTCAAGACTTGTTAAAAAGAAATCAAGTTGATACTGTTCCTGAAATTTCATGCTATAAAAAAATGTTAGCAGAAGTGATGAGGTATTTTTCTTGCCAGTCGTATCTAGAGAGTTACTATTTTGACTTCTACCAGAAGACAGGAATGCCATAATGTTTTTCAGTATGGAAGGTGAACTCAGGGGGGTGAAGTGGTGAGGAATTGTCTCAACAAGTGTGTGGAATATGCTTTGTAGGGAAATAATCAAGATACCATTCTGTTTTTTTTTTCCCCACAAGTCTTGGCATATTAGCTAAAAATACAGATTTTGGATGATTTTTAGGAGATGCTTCTCAACTGCATTTTTTTTTTTTGCCTGTGTGCATTAGTTCAGATGGCCTCTGACTGTTGTAGTCTAAAAGAGTATTTAATAAGCAGCTGGTTTTGGTTATCGTGTTGACATTCATCATGCAGATCTGGTATATCTGAAGATCAGCAGAAGCTCCTGTGCACAATTTCTTACTTTTTCTCTTAGGACTTCTGGCTCTCACACTGAAAATTAATTTAAAACTAATTAAAAAAGATGAAAATACTTAGGATCATTTATCCTTTTAATTAAATTAGAAGACTTGAGGGAATGTTTGTGGTCATTTGCAACCACTTACACATTTCAATTGTAAATTAATGGGAAATATGTTCCTAGAGTCACCCGTGTATAGTCCCATGAGTCACGGTACTTGCTGCTTTTTCAGAAAACTTCAGTGAATGTGGGCTGGGATAATCTGACAGAGAAGTATTACATTAGACTGCAACTGATGAAAAATACCTTCGTCTCCAAACACAAAGTATTGTTCCAAACATCAAAATATGTTGTGAAGGCTTTACAGTGAGTTACATACTGCAGACCAAGGACCAAGGAACTTTTTTCTTGATGGATTTTAGTTTGTAGACCTCTGTTGATAGATGTGTTTTAATACACTTTCCCTAAATAGAATGCATAGCCAAAAATACAAATATTAGTTTTCTTGATAGCATGGCATAGAAATTTATGTATAAATATTATATAGTTGAATGATTTATGATTTTTCATTTCCAGTTTGATTACCCCCTGTGTAGAAGTTTCTATTAGTATTAAATTTTTAGTCTTTGGGTCTTATCTGTGAGACTTCTTCATGTTAAATACAGAGTTTCATAACATTTGGGTCTTTTGTTGAAATTCTTTTTCTGTTATTCATTGAGAATGTGATGGTGGTGACCTGGTCACTGTGGGTACTGAACAGTGAATGGAAAGAAAGTGCAAAACCTGGTGAATAATTGCCACTAATGTGGTTGGTGATGGAGGAAATAATGAGTATGTGGTGGCAGACTAAATATGTGTTTGAGCATAGAGGGTTTTTTTAAGGTTTCTTTTGTCTTGGTTCCCATAAAATTCTCACTTAATGGCCAAAGAGTTGATAGATAATTATTATAACACAAGAGAATGAATCATTGGCATTGTAAAATGAGGCCCTTATTGTTCAGAATTTTTCAAATTCTTAGTGGTTTTGTCACTCTAAAAGTCTTAGTTTGCCTTCCTGACATCATCTTAAATTTGGAATTTACCTTTTACGGCAAATGGTGCCATAATTATCTAAGAAGTTGCTGGAGAGAAGCACACAGAATAATTATAAACTTGTGTTTGCTGAGGACTTCAGAACTCTCTCTCCCTGCAACACTGTTCTTACACAGAAGGGTGGAGAAAGAAGGAGGACACAGACTACAATTCGCAACACAACAGTTAAAGAATCAGCATCTGTGGAGTGCATATGGTGAGATGTTTATTTCTGATGTACAGTCCCTTCCGAAGCTCTCAGTGGGACAATGAGACTGCAACAAAGGAATAAAGATCAATCCCACAGTTGTCTTCAGATTCCAAGAAGAAGTTTTTGGTAATGTTGTGGAAAGTTACCTGGTTCGTCTGAGGTAAAAGTTTGACTTGATTTACCTTAACAGCATTAGATTATGGAAACATTACAGGTTAGAGTTCTGTGTTGATTTGCATGAATGAGACAAACTCTGCTGCTCGTGAATGCTCAAACTCTGCACTTTTGTGTCACCTAAACTGGATGGCAAATGCGTCCTGCTAAGAAGTACCACGAGGCTGAAAATCAAATATTTTTAGTACTAGTCTATGGCATGTTCACTGAGGACACTTCTGTAAGGTGTTCAACCTTTTATGGGACAAAGAATGAGGACAGAACAAAAATTAAGTAGCTGATTCTGCACCACAATACAAACATGACCTGTTGACATATGAACCTGTTTGGGAGAATGTTATGGGAAAATAAAATGAAACAGAATAATATAAATAAAACTGCTAGTTAGATGTTTTCTGCTCTTGATGAAGTTCTGTAAATTACGCATTAAAGAAAATATCTGCAGTAGGTAAAAATGTGTAGGTAGAAACATCTAAAGCTAAATCCTTAACAAAGGCAGAAGTCAGCTGTAGGACTTGAACTGAGCTGTGACATTACAAAAGGAATCATGTCTTCCACAAGATGGAGCTGTGTGATTTCTGCTTTTGGAAGCAATTCAGACTATTAGTAAATGATTCTTTGACTACTGTGCAAGGACAGGAGGATCACAGTGATCTATCATTGCTTTCTTACTCAGATGCTAAGGAACTGCTGCAATTTAATTCTAGATGGTCGTGTGGGTGCTAAAAATACTGACTTTCATGTGAAGGCCTCTGACTCTAGAAGATAAGTTATATTTAAAAAAAGAAGAAAAATAGATCCATAACCTTTCACTATGAAGATCACAGCGATTTGCCTAGTGTGTGGTGTCCTATCAGCTTTTCTTTATTTACTCACTTTGATGATGACTGCAATGCAGATTTCTTTGGAATGATTTCTTGTCATTTATCTCTGTAACATCTGGATGAGGGAGGGATACAGTTGCTTAAATGATAATTCAAACAAGTATTTTCAGTAACACTGATGGACCTCCGGTTCTGAAGTATTTATTTGGTCTGAGCAGATGTAAGTAAAATACTTCATCAACAGAGTGGAATACTGTCCTTGAAATGGAATACTGTCTTTGAAAGCAATAACTGGAAAAGATCAAGGATTCGTAGTAGAAAAATAACAGAACATGAGGTCCTGGTGCGATGCCTTTGCATCAAAAGGTAATGCAGTCCTTTTCCTGAATAAGCAGGGAAAGTAAGCAGGAGTAAAGGGAGGCATGAGGGGGTTGTTTTTCCTCCTTATGTGGCATTGATGAGACTGGCTGAGGAGACTGGAGGGAAACACAGCACACTCAAAACTTTCAGAGCCAGGGGCTGGCATCAGCAGAACTGAACAGAAGCAAAGAGCAGGCAAACACTGGGATTCTCTCAGTTACATGTGTGCCAAGTATCATCCAGGAAAGGCCTGGAAGGGTGAAAGAGTTCTTCCACAACTTACGAAGAATCTCTTCTTAAAAGATTCAAGTTATTGGTGTTAGTAACCTAGAATTTGTTCCTAATAACCCAAGTGCCAACTGTGTAATTACTGATAGAGCTAGTGTGGACCCAGCTAAAAAGGCTATGATTACATGTGGCCTCCTAGATCAAGTGGTGATTGTACAAAAAGGTTCAAGAGCACTCTGAGATACCGGCCTACTTGTATTAACACTGGAAAATATAAATAACAGCTTGTTTGCAACATTGTTAAATCACAGTAAACCCGATGTTTTCTGATCTTTTACTGTTTTTTATTGCTTTGGATTATAGTGGGGTAATGATTGCAAACACTTTGCAAAGTTTAACAAATTTGTCTGATTACAGTGTAAATGCTGAAGCTTAGTTTCAAATGACATTGTGTCCAGTCAAACTACAGCTCACTTCTTCATTCACTTTTCATTGCTAAAACCTACCTTCTGCACTGATTCCCAAATACACCGCCAGCCATTCCTCTGTTCCCTAGCTTGTGGCTGGGTGAGAAACAGAAGACCTGTGATTGCTTCTGAATTACATGCAAGTGGATTGTGTGGCTGGTATATATACACAATGATCGACTTGCGGGTATGTCAAGCGTAATAGATAATTGCTGAGCTTACACAGCAATATTTTCCTCACTGGGAAGACTCAAGTCAGTCTTTATCTCCTACTCAGCTGTCAGTTCTCATGGAAACTTGTTGGAACTTCATATCTATGAGACCAGGTCCTTTTGTCAAATTTGATCAAAATTAGCCAAGTCATTCAAAAGTTATGAGGGAGGGGATGCGAACTGACAGGCTGGCAGTGCATCTGTGTAATTTTCTTGCAGAACTGGCACAGAAAGCAAAGTGTTCAAATTTTCAAAATAGGCAATCAGAATTCAGTAACCTGCGTTTTACTGAAACTTACAGAAATTTGTATGAAGATGTGCACAGCTTACATTGTTGTAAGTCACAATGTTGAGAATCCCCATCATTTTGGGTTTGTGTGCGTATGGATCTATATAAACTGATATATAAATGACAGTCACTACTGGAGAACCTGATGATAAAAACTAGATAGTCTAGCAGTCTTTCCATTTGTTTACCTAACACAAGCCAATTTTGAATAAAAATCCCTAATTCCAGCAGTGTTGATTGTCCACCTCCTTTTTGTCCTGTCGCAAAAGAGGAAAGCTGAAGGAAACAGCGGATAGCAGATGACAACTACGTTTTCATATAATCTTAAACTCTAATATGCTTTTTGTTATAGTGAACTGACCTATCGCAATTTTAAAATAGGACTAAAGTAATGTATTACTTTTATGAACATCACATGGACAAGGGAGATCACATAGTTACCTCTCTTAGAGAGTTAGATATTAGACAACTTACTAGAGTTGTCTCTTCTTTAATTATACATTTCTGAAAGCAGGTAAAGTGAATGACTTATTTTTCAAAGAAATTAAAATATTGTTGGCACAATGTAAGTAGTAATAAAACATAAGCCCCAAATCCATGCATTTTTAATTTGTATTAAATAAAATTAGCCATATAGATATTTTAGTTTACCTACTTTGCTTTTTTACATGTTTGTCTTGAGACTTCTGAGGTGTAACAGTCTCTAGTTTTTAAGAACAGCCTTACATTTGAAGAAGTCATGAGAAATGATTCTGTGATCCTGTGGCAGAAAAGAGATTTTGGCTAGGCACAGTAGTCCATCTAGATACAGGTTTTAACTTCAACAG
Organism: Vanellus vanellus; assembly: GCF_965231255.1. Taxonomy (NCBI): domain Eukaryota; kingdom Metazoa; phylum Chordata; class Aves; order Charadriiformes; family Charadriidae; genus Vanellus; species Vanellus vanellus. The sequence goes on from NC_138919.1 coordinate 8,154,958, forward strand.
TATCTGTTCAGAAAGGTATGATTATGTATATTCTGTCATTAAATCTTATGTATCAAAGGATGGAAAATCTGTAATATCATTCTTCCCCTCCTTCCAAGGGCAGAAAATGTAAGAACCTGCTTGGTTCAGACATACTTGAAAGATTTTCAGAAATGAATAATTCTCATCAATAATGTGAGTTGAATTGCATCCCATGAGGGTAAGCATGAAAAGAAAGCAGGCATTACTAGTCAAGCTTTACTTTTGTGCCACCAATAAACAAGATTTTAAGTGAAACACAAAAGCAGTAAATTGTGTGAAATTCATAATATGAAAAGCAGGCATGTAATAACAGGGAGAGCTTCTGAAGTAACTTAAGAACCAAATGAAGGTGCTTTATTTGCAGGTAAGTATAGTGCAGCCTACACACTTCAATCAAGCCAGCAGTAGGCTTTAATAAGTGATAATAAAGTGCGAAAGGTGGTTTTCTGAGAAGGATGGAAAGATGCGTGTACTTATTGCTTGTAATTATGTATCCAGTAAACAGACACCAAAATAGACGCACTAGGTTGCCTTGCACTGTGGCACCCAAACATATTAGCATCCCTGGACTTGGTGGAAGCTGAATTTGCACTTTTGATATGGTGAACTCAAAGTTCATGGGTAGGAAATGTCAAATATGAAAATCTGGCTAAGAAAAATGTACATGTAGGTGCTTTGTGGGTATCCTGGCAGTTATCAGGCTCTACAATTAAAAGAAGACTCCATAATAATTAAAAGAATAACACCATATCTAAGCCAAGATGAAATGTACTCCTAACCAATTTAAGACAAGCCTGATATGTTGTGGAGCAACTTTTTTGTGCAGCCAGGCTTCACTTGCAATAAAAATATAATTGAGTAATGCCTACTGTGCTCTCTGTAGGCTCCCCAGGGGTGCCCGTGGTCATCGTGTAACACACCCTTTGTATGAAGACAGAGGTGTCTCTAACTCTTTTATTCCAAAAGAAACATTACTTTAGAGTAAATGCTGTGACACAAAAAGAGTCAGTGATTTTGTAAGCTACTTCTTCCAGAACTTTTAGTGAACTTTTGCCTTAGGTATGCATCTGGTTATTTTATTCAATGTATTTTTTTTTATTTGGAGAAGTAATATACTTGATTTACAACATCCTGTCCAGTGGGTATTGAGGTTGGATAACTATTCTTAACACTAGTTGTAATGAGAATTTCTGGATTGGGTTAAATACTAGAGGGAGAAGAAAGAATAGAGAAAGAATAAAATGACACAATTTTGGTTGTTACATGTGTGCTAGAAGCCCTAATTTTTCTGTTGTCCTTCAGCAGGAGGAATCTTGTCTCGGCGCTAATTTTTCACTTATATTGACCCCACAGAAAAGCTGGAATTTGCAGGCTAGAAAAGATTTCTTAGGATCTCTCTTTTCTATTTTTTCTTGTAGATTTACCGCTGTGAACTCAGAGTTCCTTTTCTGCTGGCTGAGGCTTAGAAGATAGCTCTGTCCCACAACACATTCCTCTGTTTTCTAGAATTTACTCTTCTTTCACACTTCATAGGAACTCTTTAGAAGCCACATAGTGTACGAAGTCTGTCTTCTTCCACAAAGCACAGAGGTAAAATATATATTACTGTACAGCAGATACTTGATCAGCTTTGTAGTTGAGCCCTTGATGTGCCCCCAAATGATCTGTAAATACAAGGAAGCCGTAATGAAATGTGTCACCTTGGAATGGAATGTCCCGACTGAGTACCAGGGCTCTGTCTCTGGGAATCAGTGTGGTGTTGTGTTAATATTGCAGGCTCATGAATGTTTTAGCTTAAGTAAATGCAAAAATCCTTCAGACTCTGTCCTTTACATGTCTGGTTGGCTGGAAGAGTCTGCTGCAGAGTTTGTTAGCTTTCTCCTATGATTCATAGATGTGCTTTCTCATCTATATTATTCTTATACAGTGAATGTTGCTATGTTCTCCTTTCTTTGAAATTAAATGCTCTCGCCTGTTGTTTAGAGTACTAGAACTTGGGTACTTTGAAAAGTATAATTAATTGTCAACAAAAGAATATATGACTTTTTTGAGGGGCAATTCTGGCTCAGCAGTACCTGTTTGACTGTTCACTCAGCATGAATTAATTGGACCTTATCTTCTCTCCTTCCTTTCTGTATTCTTCTCTTTGTAGAAAGGCAAAAGCTCAGCCTCAGAGATCCAGTTGAAAAATCTTCCTGCATGTAGAAAATGATAACCGCGTCGTATGGAACAGGAGGGAGAATATGAGGAAAATAGAAGATAAGAAGTATTTTACTCAGGTACATTTTACCAAATGAGAGATACAAGTCTAGAAAAGTAAAGGGGTGGGGAGGTGGGGGAAAACACATGCACAGGCTGTTTCCTGTAGACAATTCAGCTGTATATTTTTATAAACTCTTTTCTGACTTGTTAGGCTTTCTCTCATTTTTTTGAGCTATGGCAATGACACAGGAAACACCTGACAAGATATTTCTGACAAGAAACATTATTCAATCCAGAAATAGAAAATAGCACATGCACAAAATCTTACTACTTATATAGAGATCAGTATTTTAAATAACAAATGCTTAAAAATAACTTATTTTTAAGAGAATTGCTAGGTGGTCCACTTTTCGAAAGTGCTAAATGACCGGCTCCTCTTAGCAATGTCATTTGAGAGCTAGAAGATGCTTAACAGTTCTAACAATCAGGTAATATATATTTTGTATTGGTTTAACCCTACTGCCATTGAAGTCAATGTGAGTTTTATAATCAAATTCATAGACTCATAGAAAGTTTCCGGTGGGAAGGGACCTCAGGAAGTCAAGTAGTCTAACATACTGCTCAAATCTGGGACCACTGTGCATGTGGTCAGTACTGCATGATTTTGAATATTGTTCCTTAAAACGATTCAGAAAAATGCCTGATATGCAAATGCTTGTCTGAACCAAGAGCTATGTCTGAAACACTGGACACGAACCTTTCACCCATCAGATCTGAGACTTTGAGAGCCTTTGAAGCTAGCTTTGAAGCTAGATCTTCTTATCAGTAGCACAGTTTGTGTGTTTGTTTGTTTTAATCTATTTTAATTTGAAAAGCAATGTAGTCTCATACACTATATATGAATATTAACCATCAATTGATTTAAATAATAGTCTTTAATTCCTTCAGTAGTATTCATCAGCAGTAAAAGTAAATAATTATTCTGGTTGACAGGAAAGCATTGGAGCAGGGGTCAGGAGGCAAAATTTAAACATGTAAATAATTTTGAATTACTATTTAGTAAACTATGTTTTTATAGTTCACAATTTTTCAGAAGGAAAGAAAGAGAAATACAGAACTCCATGCTTCTGCAAAGTATTCCAGTTCCTTGACAACTGCAGGCATATGGTGAATTATGACTGAAAATTCTACAAATGCAAAAAGGAAAATGGAGAAATAAGTGCAGACTACAACATGTACACCATGGTAGTTTTTAATCCAGAACGGACGTTAAACCTGTGCACTCTGTGTGCAGGGGTTCAAAATAAAGTATTTTAAAGTTAATAGTTACAAAGTAGAGTTCATAACTGAAAGGAGAGGGTTATTGTATGGAAGAGTTGAAGAGATTTCTTGAAGATGCTGTCTGTGAAGGGAGCGTTTGGCAGCTTACCTAAGGAGGAAAAATGAGCCTTCTTTGAATGTGCAAGGGTGTAGATGCACTGTGCTGACTCTTCTGTGGTTAGTCATTACGTTTTCCTCTGCTGCACTGAGGAGAAGACTGAAATATTTTGGCGATGTGTTTTGGGTTTTGTTTTGTGTTTGTTTTTGGGTTTTTTTTTTTTTTTTTTTTTTTTTGGTCTTGGCATTTGGCTGTCCCATCATGTTTGATTAATTAATTGTTTACATTACCAGGAAGCAGACATAAACTGCCATCCTTAGGAAGTTTAGGCTTAACTTGTGAACAGAAGGGAATGGAAGAATCATTTTAAGGAGATTGTCCTTGCCTTCTCAGTTCACAGCCTTGTTGGCGTAATAGTTTTTCAGCCTGCAAATGAGAACAAAAAAGAAGAGCAGAGACCTGTTCACTGATGAATTTATTAGGAAAAATGGAATCCTGAGCTCTTTGCACGTATGGATGAAACTGCTCTTATGAGGAGAGAGAAAATAGGAGAGTAACTTAAACAGTAATTTGGGACATTGGTATATCCTTCATTAAAGAAAGGTGCAACCCTGAGAAGTGGATTGGCTTCCTGTTTTTTTGAAGTTTAGACTGGATGGGCAAATATATCAAATTGTTTAAAATTATGCCTTTTCACTCAAATTAGAGAATCTCCTGGGCAGTAAAAACACCCATGAAGTGTACCAGTGCTGTCTTCCTGGAGCTTCCCTTTGTTTTAGCTCAGGATCACTGATTGGAGTGATGTTGGGTAGTCACAAGATCAAGATTTCATTGTTTTCATGTATTTTGCTAAAAAAAAAAAATACTTGAATAACCAAGCTCCTGTTTTTTAGAAAAAATTTGCAAGCCACTCAATTTTTACATATGAACTAACGAGGGCTTTAAATGCAGAGTTGAGGGAAAATATTAGGAGAGACTGATGTGTCTGAGTTTATTACATAGAAGGAATTAAGCAAAAACAAGTTGTTAAGATTTTGGATTTGGCCTTTAAACATACTCCTTTTTTTCCATAATCAAGCTTACTTTCTAGCCATTTGCTGTTCTTACAGCTGTAAATATGTTTTACGTCTCTCCACAGAAAACGTTTGGGACAGCTGCTTTGAACAATCTCAGTCAGTTATAATAGCCATTTACTTGGACTAATAATGACTTTTGAGCCAAGAGTAAAGAATAAATAGGCTGGAGAAACTCCCCTTTCTGTTCATTAGTGACAGATTTTGCTTATACTCAAGTTCTGGATACATAACCAGTGTCAGTTACAGATGCTTCTCTTCCTACAGCTGTGGAGGAGCTCCCTTTCTCCTGCAGGCACGCTGGCTGCCTGTTCTGAATTACATGAATCTCTCAAGGACATCAACAAGCCAGAATACTATTTTAAGTTTATTTAATCTCTTGGTGATATGAGAAAGTATAATTATAGCAGCAGTTTCTTGTTCTGCCATACATAAAAGTTTGGTCTGGTAACCTCTAGAAAAAATATTTAGTGCTACAAATAAAACAGTTTTAAGAACTAAGTACAAAAGATTCTGTGTTGAAATGAAAAAGAGGGTTTAGTAGTATGTTCTTTTATTCTGGTATAAATTGAACAGATAATAATGAATTTAAAGTTTTGTAGTTTGCCTTGCCTCCCTTTTTTAATCCTTCCAAAGGAAAAAAAGTTGAAAAAAACAAAAATATGAATCTGAAAGGCATGAATCTAAATTCTTATTTGTATGCTTGTATATACAATATGTATAAATATTTTAAATTTCTCTATGTTCCAGTCCTTCCACATAGAAACAGTAAGTATGCGCTTAACTAATTTTCTCCTTCTCCTTTAAATGGCGGTGACGTGCTTGTGTTCTTCTTGATGTTTTTCTCAGACAGATGCGATATTCAGTGTATTATTTCATCTGTAATCTAACAGACATGATTAAAGTTGCTGACTTCTTTAATTGGATATGATAACACAGATTTTATAGGAGCCCGTTGTTGGATCAATGTGTGAACCGTAAAACAAACAGTCTATACTAAGGAACCAGTTCTATATTGCATGAATATAGTGTAATGCTCCTTGCATGACTTAATGCTGAAGTTTGCTATGGTCTTGGTTTATAAACTTGTAAAAGGTGCATGCCAAGAACATGTAGAATAAGGTGTGCATACTGATTTCCACAAATGCCACCACCTAGCTTTCTAAAAGATAAAGGTCTTCGTCAGTATGTCTGCACAGGTAAACAAGCCAAAATGTTACATATGCACATACATACATAGTAATGCTTGCAGATAGGCCCAAATAAAAGTATACATGTATGTTTCTTAAGATTACTTCCTCAGTTCTGTGAAAGCATAAGTTTTCTGCTGAGGGTGAATCATTCTAAGATGATTAGATTATAGCTTATAGAATCTGTTTTTTTTTTTCCTGTTAGGAATCATTATGTCAGTTTTACAAGCTCAGATACCAAACTCTGTCGCCTGTAAAAGCAAGTGATAAAGTATGGTCTCCAGTATATAAGGAGGTCCTGTGATGAATAAATTTAAGTTGAAATTCCAGCATATTTTTCCTTAAAAACCTATAATGTCTACAGTTCGCTTTGGTTAATAACTATTTATGATCTTTTTTAAAAGTAGAGAGAGCTCACAGTGTGCTACAAAGAAATATTTTTTTAAATTAATCTGAATGTTTCATAAATCTGAATACAAAACATGTTCAGAGAACATGATGCATACCTTCTCTATTTAACAGAATGGATATTTACCACAAACTGGTGTAGAGTTACGCATATACACTCTGACTTGGCCAGACAGAAGTCTACTGTAACCAAAAAAAGCAGGTATAGGTCAGGAGCCTGAGGACAATGGTAGCCCTTAATTGCTCTGATCAGCCTCACCTGGGACCTCCACCCACCCCCTCTGCTCCCTGAACTGGGAGCTCTATTTAAGCTCAGGCCAGCCCTATCCTGTTTGGATGCTGGGGGAATGGGCTCTTGTTGGTAAGGCTGCACCCCTGGTGTGTGCTGTGGTCACCCTTACCTTCTGACTTACCTCCTGGTGTAACAGGCCTGCTCTCGCTGCTCCCTGGCAGGCTCAGTATCCTGATAAGGTTTTGATATGGTTTCTGGTTTGAAGGGGACTTGGGGCGTGTGATCTGGAGCGCAGATAGAGCTGGTGCCTGTCAGTCTGTGCCTCTAGGTATGTAAGCATGCTGTTAAAGTGGAAATTTTTTCCTGGATGTGACTGTACACAGAGATTTGAGGGTGTTTAATACTTTTATGAGGGTTTCTAATCCTTTAATTTGAGGGTATTTAATACTTTAAGAAGAGCAGATAATAAGTAGCTGATCAATAATTCTTTTAGAAATCCCAATCAAATAGGGCTGTACAAAATAAAAAAGTTGTTCTGGGTGTTTGTATAGGAATAGGTTTGCCTGATCAATGTTAGTGAAATTTGTTGTGTAATCCAAACTTATCTGAATAACTTCTATAGTCGGATATTTTGTGTGGACTCTCTTGTCAGTGTTTGCCTGTTGCTGCAGACATCTTTTCTTGGTTACTCTAGCTATATACCACTTCCTCTCTACCTCCAGAACACTTGGCTAAATGAGCCTAAAAAAAGACAAAAAACCCCAACACTGAGAAAGCAATAGAGAAAGCAAGGGTGAGCTGAAAGATGGAGGGTGACATACCAAGCAGGAGATGGAATAGGGGCAGGGGAGTATTACAAGCCAGTTTGCAGTATCCAGTGATACTGAAATGGACAAACAGGAATGTCCTTTGGTAAAACCCTGTGACCGTGAACTCTTTCCATGTCCTCTGGCAGTAGGACTAGAAATGTGTTAGGATAAGCCTAGGTAAAGTTACCTGTTAGGTATGGCTGATCCCATGCAGGACTAGGTGGCAGACTCTTTGTAGACTTAATTGTAGCTAAGGAGGAAAGAATGACATGTGAAAATTAATACTGAGCACTCATCTAATAAGAAGTAGACATGAAGTAAAAGACTAATAATATGAATCTCTGTTTTTAATACATGAAAGGATTTTCCTGTTCTGAGTTCTGCATATGTTTTTTCTTATACTTTTTCTGAGATCAGTGTGATGAGTTTGTGTGGACAGATTGTTTCAGAGGTACAGTGGCTCATGTGCATGAAGGAAGCATAAGTCTCTATAATAGTAATGAAAACCAAGGGAACTATTTAAAGACTGGTTAAAAAAGAGGTGCTTTTACAGCTGAATGTATTTTTGTGTGTTTTCAACTGATGTAAGGAGGAAAGTGCCATCCATATTTATGCTTCATTAAATAAGCATAAGGAGACCTGAAAAATAAAAAAGAAAACTGCAACTTTCTTCCTTGCCAGCATGAAGGAACTTGTCAGTGAGAGATGCGCTATTTAAATTGTGCCAGCCAAAAATGGGGATCAAGAACAAAGCATGTGAATAGAGTCTGTTTCCCACATTCCAGAAGAAAGAAATCTCAATTATTCAAAGTCAACAAACTCCAAATGCTTTTCTGTGTGGTTCCAAATTCTGACATGAAGAATTAAAATCACCAGCTACCAGACTGGTTTGATATTTTCAGTATTTCAGAAAATGGAATATTGAATTGTTTCTTCCTTTCTGAAGTTGGGAAGATTTTTTTTTTTAAATGATGGCTCTAGAAGTTCTTTTTTTGTCTACTTTACAAATTCTGTAACTAAAGATGTTTGCAGCTACACCTACATGTGGGCAACATGCCCTATTACGTCATATCACAAATAATCTATTTTTTTTCTGATTCTGCCACAAACATTTTACTGGGGCTTTATCATCCATTCTTTAAATGTGATGAAAATTTGTAAAGGAGATCCTTGAGTTGTAAGGTTTTATAGGATAAAAATACATTATATATTTGTGCTAGAAAGAGTGTTTTCTTGATACATATAGAGAAACTGTGATGATGGTCACTATTAATATTTTTTCATGATTAAGAGATCAGGTGTTGGGGAAGGAGAACATATCAGAGATTTAGCTTCAGCATTTATGAATGCCTCTGATTTTCTAACTTCTGCATCATTATATCTTTCTCTTACAGTGCTGGAGTACTTCCGCAAGTCAACACAGTTTGACTGGAGTTCTGTAAAACTGGCTTCTGCAATGGCAATGGTATGTGTGCTTAGTGAATAGCAATAGAATCTTAATATGTAAGTAGCATGACAGAACAATCATCAGGTTTTCTTGGTTGTTTGTGTATTTTAATTATTGATGGTAAGACATAGGTTCAGTCATCAAAGAATAACATGGAAAACAGTTTAAACAGCAATTGATGATGCAAACCCTTGAGCTCATTCAAACATAGGTTCTGTATTCAATTCCTGCTATCATTACACTAGGCGTCCTAAATTTGCTTCAGTCTTCTTTGCTTTCAAATGTTCAGTTGGCAGAGTTAGTTTTGGTTTAGTCTTTTATGTTTCAGCTGAGTGAATGTTAAGCTATCTGCTTTCTTATCCAGGTACTCTTTGGTTTTGAAAACCCATCTACCAAATATTTTGACTGGTTTTAGGTTCTTCTCTTTATGGGAGTGCATAATTGGTTGTTTCTGAACTTATCCATTCCTTTCTATGATTTGGAACTTCTCACTCTGGTCTCTGCAAATTATCAAAACAGAAGCTGATGGAACAGGTAAACTAATAAATGGGATTTTCAACACTTCTGCATTAAGAGTACCTTTTTGTGTGAAGCATTGTAGTGTAGTAGCTGCATTTAAAAAAAAAGTCTAGAACAAAAGATTAATCTGTTCAAGAATTGAAGTGTACATGGATGTGTTTGGACTTTGGGATTAACCGTAATGTGGTTTGGTTTGAAAATTCCTTTTGTCTTCAGCATTCTGGTAACATTAGCTTGCAGATTATTTGGAAATTCATAAAATGCTTATAGTTGTAACAGGTTTGGGGGGGGGTGGTGGTGGGAACGCAACAACCAAAACCCGATACAACAAACACCATCTCCCCCCACCCCAACAAAACAAAGAAATCTTGGGTTGCTGCAATATGCTAATGTTGTTTGGCTTATTAAATACAAGGGAAAGGCAGCAAACTAAGTCAGGAAAAGGGTCCTCTGTGGTTTAGTCAAATAAGCTATTGTCAAATACTCCATTTTTGATTATTACAACGTATGTACGGTTTCCTGTTGTTTTAGGCTGGGATTTTACTCAATGAAACTACTAAGCATTCTTCCACTCCATTTGTATAAGATGGCTCAAATCATTCTTTCTATTAAATGTCTCAAAGTTACTTACCTATAGAGTTGCATTAACTATTTAGGGAGGATTACCACAGCCACGGGTGGAAAATTGCTCTGTAAGTAAACGATTGAAAGCATTCCTTAAAAATCATGGCACAGAGTTTTGACCTTTCCCTTTTTCATCTTTTTGGGGCTACTCTTTCTGTTACATTAGCTAAGAGAAATCCCTCTTGTAGACTGTCACCATCTTCATGTTATCCTGCTACTGGCAAAAAATAAAATTTAACATCACCTTTTGTTTTCTTTGCTAGTTACATTTATTCTCAGTGTATGTATTCTAAGGCATGTGTATGTGTGAGCTTATGTATCAGTTATTCCACTTTTTGTGTAATTTGCCTAAGAAACGTGTCCAGAGAAGGGCAAGAAGCTGGTGAGGGGTCTAGAGCACAAGGCATATGAGGAGCGGCTGAGGGAACTGGGGTTGTTCAGCCTGGAGAAGAGGAGGCTGAGGGGAGACCTTATCGCTCTCCACAGCTGTGTGAAAGGGGGTTGTAGTGAGGTAGGAGTCAGTCTCTTCTCCCAAGTAACAAGTGACAGGACAAGAGGAAATGGCCTCAAGTTGTGCCAGGGGAGGTTTAGATTGGATATTAGGAAAAATTTCTTCACCGAAAGGGTTATCAGGCATTGGAACAGGCTGCCCAGGGAAGTGGTTGTGTCACCATCCCTGGAGGTATTTAAAAGATAGGTAGAAGTGGTGCTGAGGGACATGGCTTAGTGGTAACTTGGCAGTGCTAGGTTAACAGCTGGACTCAATGATCTTAAAGGTCTCTTCCAAAAAAAAAACAAACAAACAAACAAACAAAAAACAATTTGATGATTCTATAATCCATTAGCCAAATGGTCTATAGCGTCTTCTAGAATCTATGTTCTGTATTTATCCTTGACAACTTATTTTAGGATAAGCTAACTTTTCTTTTTTGTAACCTGCCTATCAACTGACTTTTTTTAAGAATGTGTTCAATGTATTTTGAATGCTGGAATTGGGATGTATTAATAGCACCAGTGTGATGTACATAATGGAAGGGAAGGCTTCAAATAATGCAGTTGTTGGAAATGTAGTTCTCAGGTGGACATTGATCAGTCTGCTCCAGATAAACTGTTTTTCAGTGTGTTTGGTCTCTACTTCTCTGATTTTTCTTCTTTTTCCTTCCTTACAGTTCCTTCAAAGCACTAAGTCTTTTTCTCCTATGATGTTCTGTTAAGCCTCTTTGTCAGTTTTGTTCTCTTTTTTTCCTGTCTGTACTCTGCTTCTCCCCTTGCAGGGAAGTTGGAGGAACTTGAAATTCTTTCAGTTTTAGCCCACTAATTGTCCCAAATATGTTCCTGATTAAATCAATCTGAGCTAGGTAATGAGAGCACCTGCTTTATTTGATGACAAGTTCTATCTCTTCATAGAAGCCTATTAAAGGTACAATTATCCACACAACATATCAGTCCTAACCTAGCTGCTCAGGCAGCCATTGTTAGTTTTACTGTTTTGCAACACATTTACTACAAACTGGGATGCTTCAGCACCTTCATAATGCGAACCAGAAGCTATAAAATATATGCAACAAGAATACAGGCTTGAAATAGAATGTAGTTGAGATGAGTTTGACTGGTATTTTCTGTTAATTGAACTTCCTTGATGTGTTATGCACAGTGGGTAAGACATCCATTTCCCAGACACTCATGTCAACTTAATTTCAAAACTTCTTTTGAACAAACTTTTTGTGTTGTTCATATTATCCTCAAAGAAAGATATTAGTCTTTTTGTAAATATGAGGAAATCCTCCAGGGAGTCACCTTCTCTCTGTGTAATTTCCTTTGCAGAAATGATGATCATGGGGAAAAATAAAAGTTTGATTTGATGTAATGCCTGAATTTTAGATAGCCATAACACTGTGTATTAAGTTTGTATATTTGGATCTAAGTTGCTCAGATTACATTATTTTTTTCAGTCATGGTAATATCTCTTTCCATTGAAAAATAATCACATTTTCATAAAAAAGAAAGGAAATGGCTGGTTATTGAGATATGTATTACCAATGTCATGTGTGATTAAATGTTATACAATATCTTAACAGCATATATTAGGAAATTTGGATTCAGTAGTAAACTGGCTAATTAATGGGGAAACATTACATCAGGAGGCTAGATCAACTCCTTAAACTTATGTTTCCCTGCTCACACCATTTGAAAGGACAAAATCCTTGTACTGCCTGCTGTGATAAAGGGGCATACTTTGTGCCATGGTAAAGAAGGGTTATTTAAAAACTAAGAAGTGCATTGTATGCTACCTTTTTCTTCTCTCATTATCAGGACCAGTTCCAGGAATATAAATTGAAAGCTTTTTAAACAGAACTTAAGATACTCCGGAGTTCCTGTGAATGTGACCTCTTTCCTCTCTTCCTTTGCCAATGCCCTGTATCTTACTGTATACTGAGCTATTCCAGAAAACTTCAGCAGTGAAAAACATGCATGTGGTACACCATACTGGGAGAAAAGTTCACTTGCCAGGTTGTAGCAGGAGGGATGCATACTCAAAAAGGCAGGCTGTAGCAAACTCTTACTTTTACAACTTTCTTTAACTTTGCCTTTTATCTAGTATCCTTTCATGAATATAATTTCACAGAAACCTCAGGTCTATCATTTGGTGTGATCTAAGATTGCAGATATTTTTACTTTTTTACTGCTGTACTGTGGATACACCAGCGGTAGCCAGCTCTTGCCCTGGACAGTTATAGCCACTTAAAGTTTGTTCCCTGTTACCGTGCGAGCTGATATGCCTATCTCACAGGACCAGTGTGTTTACTTTCCCTCATGTGATTAAAAAATCTGGGCATATTTGTTATGTAACCTTATAGTCACTCACAAATACACTCCAAAATGTGTCACAATGGGCCCATTTAAGCATCTACTATCTGGAAAAACAAGTACTTGCGTCTGAGGAACCTCAGAAAAGCTGATGGCAAGCACTAAAGTTTTATGAAAGGCTCTATCAGTTGTTCTGATTGGTTCTTCCCAGGCAGGAGGATGGCAAATCTTACATGCAGTAGAAAAAGAACCTTATAATATCTGCCAACATATTATATGCTGCCATCTACACCGTTATTTGGATGGTTCTTTCTCAAATTAAAGAGTTGCCTTTTTTTTTTTTTATACAAAGATCATTTTTCCTTTTATGTGGTGATTTTGCATCTGAGACAATTTCTCAGATATATGCTAATCTGCCAACCCTGGAATATCCTTCATATATTTGGACAGTATTTTTGGCATTCCCTTCCTGATAGATCTCTGGACTACTTTGTTTCAACACCTGATAAGAGAAGAACCAGATGCTGACAAAACCTTTCCTTGTACCTAGTGAACCATTGCCTTTTCTCACTATTTCAATATCATGATTTCAGTTCTGTCTTGAGATGTTTCTTTTGGTTGTTGCTTTGACAGCTAATTAGAAGATAATATATAAAGTTCATAGAAGTCTGATTTTTTTTTTTTTTTTAATAAAGCATATTTTATCTCTTCAGTAGGCATCCTTTCTATATCAGGCTGTAATTTCCATCTTTTTTTCACAGTAAAACTGGCATATCAAAAAAAGACTATCCCACAGAAAACTTGGAACTTTTTGAATTGCAGAGCAGGTAAATGCCATGAGGTACAAGATTATTCTGTGTTGCATATTGTGTGTGTGCACATATTTAGAAAGAATTATGTCGCCAAACCTTGCCATGGAGTACATTAAATACGTTGCATCCCCTCAGACTGCTTTATGATGGCCAGGCAGCAGATTTTTGCCTTTGCATCAATGTTTAGATATCTGGTTTACTGCTACAGTTAATGTCAAACTAGAAAATATAGACTCTAGCTACTTTGGAAGGTCCATTGTCATTGCAGAAACATGATTACTACAATTGTAGTAGACAAAACAGATGATGAGCATGAAAGTAAAGAGATTAATGATTTATCTGAGGTCCCGCCTAGACCTAGGAATAGAATCCAAGCATTCTGCTTCCCGGTACAGTGTCTGTTTTGGTGGACTGTTGCACGAGTTCAAAATTGTGTTCAAATAATCTGCTGAAAAATTGTACAATGTAAGTATTGCTATGAAATACCCCTCTGCAGAAATTACTAATGGTTTTAAAATCGGGCTAAACTTTTGGTAAACGTTCAAGAACCTGACTGTATTTGGAAAATTTTTACATCTGAATATTTTTCTGTTTGGCTGGGAAATGTTTAGATACATCATGAATTGTACTCTATGCAATTGCTTATATACTATTTTTAAATTTATCTTATAAATAAATTTATTTTTATAATTTTAATAATCCTAAGACCATGCCTTTCCATTGCCAGAACATGAGTATGAAATACTGTATTTCTGAATCTTCATGTTTGCTCAGTTTTAGGGTGCATTTTTAACTGATGTTGAAAACATATAATGTCCATAAATCTAGGCTGAAAGTAGCAGGAGTTGCAGATAGACAGTGCCTCAAAAGATATATTTTTTTGTTTGATAAATGTATGGGAGTAGGACAGGAAAATAAGCAGATGGTCAGACAAGTCAAGGTCTTGACTGACAGCAACATGGGACCCAGTTCAATTTTTAGGGCTTATTAATAAAATATTTAGTATCGTTTTGAACCCTTGCCCAGAAACCTCGGGGATTTTCCTTTCTCTTGTAGCTCAGAAGTAAGCACTTTTTCCGAGTTTGCAACAGTAAGGCAAGGATTTGAAATAACAGAAATATGGAGGTAACGGGCAAGAGAAAGGGACTACAATAAAATACCAATTTAGAAATACAGAAAAGGCAAAAAAGCCAGGTTTCCTGTTAAACACCCTTGAAAGCCATGCTCCCTGCTAGTTATTCTCACTTGCTTTTACTGGATTCCCCCAGTGTGGTTAATCGCTCCATCTGTTAGACAGCTAGCAGTTTTTCCTTTGCTCTTTTCTGACTCTGATCTAGTTGGCTGTAGTTCACAGCAGCCTCTACACTTCTTTAGTGAGTTCAGAATAAGATAAATGGCAAATGAAGTCTTTACTAAAGAAAATATGACACCTGGATTGGCGTCTTTTCTTTACCTTCCTTAAATAACCAAACTGAGCCTGTTTTGCTTCTAATTTCTCTTATTAACTTTGAAAAATCTACATTTAGGCAGAATAACATCTTCCTGATGAGACTTTATTACTGGAAAAATGGGTACTGTTTAGTTCCCCATCCTTGAGTGTTGTATTCCCTCTGCTCTAGAATTTAGCTGTTATTTAAAGAAAGGTTCCAAAATATAGTGTGTACCAATTAGGCCTGCTCTGACTTGATCCTTTGTCCTGCTCTAGTCAATGCAGAATGCTTTCATGGCTTTTCAGATCTGCATGGAGCGTTCCTACCTTTTGGAGCTCCTCCCTGGTTTTCAGCAGTTAGTATGATTAACAGAAAGACTTGCAGGAGGCAGTGGTGTCACATGGAGAATGCTTTGGAGCTCTCTGTCTGGATGAAAGCGCTTCCTCTTCTGCTGTAGGCAATTCTGTGTCTTTGTACGGGTAACCCTGCTTCTCATCCGTGATACCCCTTTTGATGAATCAGTCTTTTATATTGTGTCCCCAAATACATACTGCCAATGGAATTAGTAAGTATTTGCATAATGTGAGAGGATGGTAGAGTAAATAGAGATGATTAGATCATGTAGATTTTTTTTAATGTTTCAAACATTTAAATGTTTTTATTTAATTTTGATGTCTTTTTTGATTCAAAATTCTAAACATGTACAGAAATAAATCACTGAGGATTTGGATTTTAGTTTGTATTCTTACCACAGTTTTCGTTTCTAAATTGTGATGGTAAAAGTCCTTATTTCCCCACAAAAACCCATCTCTCAAACCTGTGGCTGTTCAAGGTTTGCCATTATTAAATGTGTATAATTGCTATGTGGTAGCAGAGGAGAATTTATTTGTCTTAATTTATGTAGCTGGTTATCTCTTGGAGTATGCAGAGAATCCATTTAAGTTGGTGAGCAACTGAGAGTAGCAAGTAGTATGGTCTGGTAACAGTAGTCTGTGCTATTAAGGGTAAGGGAGAAGAGGTAGAGAGCTATGACAGTTAGATGGGAGCATAATTGGAGAGAGGCTCGACACAGTAGTGCTTTACAACTGCTAGTGGAGCGTTGTGAGTGGGCACACAGGCCAGAGCTGAGCAGCTACAGTAGAATTTCATGTGCTTGTTACAGAGCAATGCTGCTCCTCGTACTTCCTTGAGCCTGAGGCGTTTTCATGACCAAACTTGAATTATACTTTTATATCTTCTGGTCTCATGCCGAAGTCCTTTTCTCTAATCATATTCAAACAAGTTCTCCTTTGAATTATTAAAGTTTTTATGTGCATTTGAAATGATGCTGTCAGGAGGAAAAAAAAAAAAAAAAAAATAACGAAAGTACCTGATCGCCCAGGATATGGAGAAGGCTGAGGTGCTCAATGACTCTTTTGCCTCAGTCCTCCCTGGCAAGGGCTCTAGCCACACCACCCAAGCTGCAGAAGGCAAAGGCAGGAACTGGGAGAATGAAGAACCACCCACTGTAGGAGAAGACCAGGTTTGAGACCATCTAAGGAACCTGAAGGTGCACAAATCCATGAGACATGATGAGACTAATCTGTGGGTCCTGAGGGAACTGGCAGTTGAAGTTGCCAAGCCACTCTCC
This sequence comes from Vanellus vanellus, assembly GCF_965231255.1. NCBI lineage: Eukaryota > Metazoa > Chordata > Aves > Charadriiformes > Charadriidae > Vanellus > Vanellus vanellus. Next base: position 8,171,541 of record NC_138919.1, read on the forward strand.
ATCTTGGCAGTCTGGTGAAGCTCTCACTGACTGCAAAAGGGGAAATATAACACCCACTTTCAAAAAGGGGGGGGGGGGAAGGAAGACCGGGGGAACTACAGGCTGGTCAGTGTCACCTTTGTGCCCAGCAGGATGGTGGAGCAGATCCTCCTGGAAACTATGCTAAGTCATATGGAAAATAAGACGGTGACTGGTGACAGCCAGTGTGGCTTCACTAAGGGTAAATTGTGTCTGGCAAATTTGGTGGCCTTTTATGATGGGGTCACAGCGTTGGTGGATAAGGGAAGAGCAACTGAACTTGTCTACCTGGACTTGTGCAAAGCATTTGATGCTGTCCTGTGCAACATCCTTGTCTGTAAATTGGAGAAACATGGATTTGATGGATGGACCACTCAGTGGATAAGGAATTGGCTGGATGGTCACACTCAGAGTTGTGGTCAATGGCTTGATGTCCAAGTGGAGACCAGTGATGAGTGGCATTCCTCAGGGGTCAGTATTGGGGCCAGTGCTGTTTAATATCTTTGGCGACATGGACAGTGGAATTGAGTATACCCTCAGCAAGTCTGCTTATGACACCAAGCTGTGTGGAGCAGTTGACGTGCTGGAGGGAGGGGATGCCATCAAGAGGGACTGGACGGGTGGGCCCGTGCAAACCTCATGAAGTTCAAGGCCAGGTGCAAGGTCCTGCATGTGGGTTGGCAATTTGAAGCACAAACACAGGCTGGCTGGAGAATGGATTGAGAGTAGTCCTGAGGAGAAGGACTTGGGCGTGTTGGTTGATGAGAAGCTCAACATGAGCCAACAACGTATGCTTGCAGCCCAGAAACCCAACTGTATACTGGGCTGCAGCCAAAGCAGCATGGTCAGAAGGTGCAGGGAGGTCATTCTGCTCCTGTACTCTGCTCTGCTGAGACCCCACCTGGAGTACTGCCTCCAGCTCTGGGGCCCCCAACATAAGAAGGACATGGACCTGTTGGAGCGAATGCAGAGGAAGGCCACAAAGATGATCAGAGGGCTGGAGCATCTCTCCTATGAGGACAGGCTGAGAGAGTTGGGGTTGTTCAGCCTGGAGAAGAGAAGGTTCCAGGGAGACCTTATAGCAGCCTTCCATTACGTAAAAGGGGCCTGCAGGAAAGCTGGGGAGGGTCTCTTCATCAGGGAGTGTAGTGATAGGACAAGGGACAATGGTTTTAAACTGCAAGGGGGTAGATTTAGATTAGATATTAGGAAGAATTTATCTTCTGTGAGAGTGGTGAGGCATTGGCCCAGGTTGCCCAGGGGAATTTTGGATGCCCCATCCCTGGAGGTGTTCGAAGCCAGGTTGGATGGGGCTTTGAGCAACGTGGTCTAGTGGAAGGTGTCCCTGGCCATGGCCGGGGGGTTGGAACTAGGTGATCTTTAAGGTCCCTTCCAACTCTAACCATTCTATGATTCCCGTGAAAATCTTTTGAGGTGTCTTTCATGTGGATTCCCTTCTGACTGCGAAGAATACACATTATAAGTTAGTCAGCTGCTTTTTCTTTATACCCTATTCTGAGGCTGCTCTTATTCTAAAAATTTCTCTGTCCTTTCAGGTGGCCAAAGCTGTCTGTTTCTTCTTCTTTACTCAGTAATGTTTTTGGTAGACTTCAAATTTTCACCCTTGAATTCTACTCCTTACATGAATTGCGCCAGGTTTTGTGGTCATGAGAGGAGGTTAATTTTAGATACTGCTCTGTGGTGACTGGGAGGGATTTTCTATCTGGCAAAGAAAGCATACCTTCAGCCAGTCAAAAATACAGCAGTCAAGCACAGCAGCTTTTGCTTATAGTCTCATAATGGGACTGTCAGTTAAAAAGAAGCACCATTACACTAAAAAAGTGTGGTTTTGACATATGGGAAACAACGAAGTTGTCAGCCTCAGTCAGAAAATGGAATTCCTTTGGTCCTGAGGCTTTGAGGACAGGCCCTTAACAAATGTAGACGGCAATTTGGTACAGATGGATACACATTATAGGAAAGGTAGCTCTTATTGCTGAGGAATTGTTCATGATTTATGAGTTAAAAACAGCAGTACAGACCAAAGGATGCTATAGAAAGTTGGTATAAGCTGCCTTAAGGCTGAAAGAAATAAAAATTAGTCTGGGCTTTTGTCTGAACTTGTTTTTAAGGGTCCAGAATTCAAAACAATAACCCAAAATTCAACACACATGAAGAGATAAAATAAAGAGGAGGAGAGGGGTGATAGGCCGGGAAAGGTCTCGCTCACTTTTACACATGAGAAGGGAGAGGCTGATACTCTACTTGTACATGCGTTTGCAGCCACTTGAATAGCTGCATGGTAACCACCTCAGGGAGGGTACTGGAGGTTTTTTATCTATTGCTCAGTAACAAAACCAACAAAAATCCAAACCATTACATACTTGATGTCTCCACTCATCTCCTGTATCACTGAGCAGCAAGTACATCCCAGGGTTGCTTGCATAAGATGGTTATTGTTAAACTTATGAGTGTCATCAGCCAGGACCAATTATTTTGATTCTACACGTTTCCAACTATTATGTTTTTTAATCAGGAGGGGGGGAAATAGAAAATTGATTCTTTGCAATGAGTGAAATCACAACCTGCGTTAAACCTGCAGTTATGTGTTCATAGAACAGAGCGTAACAGGAAATTAGACTATTCAAATGACATATACTGCCTCTTTTCTTCCCTTCCCTCACCCTCCAAGTCTAGTAGAAGAGGCTGCGTTTTTTTTGTGATGGTTTCCTCTGCTTATTCACCAGTTTTTCTTTCTCTTTACCTATGATGTAATTTTCAGAGTTGATCCTACTTCTCTTTTCAGCTGTGCGTCTGGTGACTGCAGGACTTAATTACAACATTTTTAATGATCAGCTCTGTCATTTCTTCTTACAATACACAGGAAAAAAAAACAGGACATGGACACCAAAGAGTCTTTTTGTTATTTCCTTTCCATCATTCAGTAGCAGTGAAGCAGAACATTGCAGAAGTGAAATATTAAACCAGTGAGCATGTTAAAAACTGCATTTTTTCTTTATTTTGAGATCAGTGCTGAAGTCTTCTTTCAGAATGGCTTTTTAATCTTCTGCCCCTTGGTCTCAAGAGTTCTTTTTCTGTGGATATTCAAAAATGAAAGGAATTCACATCCCATGCCCTACAACGTGAGATTCCTTTTAGGTTTCTTTCTTCCCTACTCTCTAAATATTTCCTTTGTAAAATAATCTTTAGACATATTGATCAACTGAAGATTTTTAAGTGTTGTATGAATTTTTCTTTAATTTGCTGGAAGGTTGTGCCTGCTCTCGGGACCTGTGGAAATATTCCATTGTTTGTTGAACTACAGCTGAAGGAGTATGGGAAATGCAACAATCATAGGCACTTAGAACATAGACAATGGGGTTTTGTAGCTACGTGGCTCTTCTGTGGTAATGCTGATAGTAGCCACAGTGTCAATTGAAAAGTGACAGTGTAGCATCTTAGATTCTGCTCAGTTAGCCCCTGATTATAGGTGTACTTGGGAGGACTTAAACTTTATTTTGTAGATGGGAGATGCTATAAATTATGTGATATATCTGGCAAATTATTTTCACTTAACAAGGTCATTAAATTCACCCATTCTTCAAAAAAGCATAGCAAAGTTATTTCTTCATGTCTCTTATTGATAGATGTAGAATTATTTTACAGCTGGATTTTTGGTCTGGAAAAAACATAACTTCTGGAGACTATAGAGTGCCTGAATATCAACAAAATATAAAAATTAGGTGTTTACTTAGGATACTGGAGACTTTATGAATATCAGGGCCCTTTTAGATATTTCTAGTTGCTCACTGAGAAACACTGATTATTTCTGGACAGCTTTACTAGAAGGATCTAACTGATGTTTTGTTTAAGTTTTCATTTCTCAACATAATAATAGAACCTGGTGTTGGAGAAAGCATCATGAAAATGTCTGTCTTCCGTATGCTGCTTTCTTGTTCTGCTTCTTTCAGGGCTCTTGTTTCTAAATCTAATTTTCCTATCATTTGGAATGTCAGTTTCTTGTTCCAGCAATATTGGTATCCAGCTGAGTCTGCAGCAGCTTGAATAACTGGAGGAAAAAACCCTTTCATCTTTACAATTTGGTGGTACAAAATTTCTTTGACAGTTTGTGTAAGGTTGTCCTTTCTCAGTTTCATTGTTTGCCAGACAATTTTGTGGCTATTGATGTCATTTGCTGTTGCTTCCACTTTGTACCGCTGACCTGAATCTTGAATTGATTTAACTTGATCTTTCTTTGGTTTTGTGTCCTCTAAATGTTGTCATTTGTTTGAGACTGTTCCTATGTGTATGATGCCTCCAAATCAAAGCGGGTTACAAAAGTTACTGAAACACAAATACAAGTACAGATTGAAGTGTAGTTTTATCATCTGGGGCAGTGTTTCTCCTTTGCTGTTTTTGTTCCTTGATGGTTTTAATCTCTTTGCAATTGATTATGAAGAATGCTACTGACTGGTCATTGTCCCTGTAATTGAGTAGCAGTTAAAAATGCTTTCTATTTGCACCTGTCAGTCTGAGCTTCTGCCAGGACTTAAATCTATGGTTTTGTAGGTGTATGTTTCTGATGTTAAATGGACATAAAGGGGTGCCAGTATTCTTGTCACAACACTTACGGGTTTTGTGTTACTTTTTAAAATATTTGTTTATTGTACACTAGAGTGTATCAGTCTTTTTGTGACCTGTTTCACTTAAGTGTAATTGGAGAAAATATTTTTCCTTGCTTGTCCTTTACCCTCTCCACTTACATATGTGATGAGTTTTACAGCGGATATGGGTCTTGTTATCTGCTTGTATGTAAGTCCCCGTTTTAGTTGCAGTTGTTTTGTGCTACTGATGCAAAAATCAGATCAATTATTTGCAGTTCATAGTGTGCCAGGGAAGGTATACGCTGTTATCTCTCCTTCTTGAGTGAATGAAAGCTAACTAACACAGCATGAAAGTAAGTTGAATCAGATTCACCTTCTGCATTCAGATCAAAAAATTTAAATGGATATTCACAGTAGAGTATAGAGCACTAATATTTGTAAAAACAGAGCATTTTTCTGCCAGAAATATGGCCAACTTTAAATTAGCTTTCATAGTATAACAATGATTTATGGCAGTTTGTTTTCCACTAGGGATTCAGTTTTTGTATAATTTTTTCCGATGTCTTTTGCTGTTAGTTTTGCCAAAAAGCGGAAGCATAAAAGGAAGGGATTTTGTTCTGGCTTTCATGATAGCAATGAAGCTATCAGCTAGGAGTTAAGCCTACTCCTGTTCTTAGAGCCAATGTGAAGCTTGTGCACAACAAAGTTTTATTTTTGGAGCTTGAGTGAGATTTAAGAAGAGACGTATAGTGACTACTTGGAGAATTTCTTCGCCTGGAATCTTTATATTGAATTATACAGGAATTTAGAATGTGTCTCATTTTAGAGACACGCCAGTGATAACCAAGCTAGAAAGAGCACAGGTTGACTTTTAGTTAATGAAAATGGTACTTTCATTAAGCATTCCCATTAGGTGCTGATGTGGGTTCATTATTGTTGCTATCTGTAGTGCAATCTTAAGAATTACATACTAGAATTTGAAAGAAAAAGAACACTTCAATGCTAAAGCCACTGGTAGGCATTTGGAAGAGCTGCGTGTTTTCCTCCTGAAGAGGCAGAATGTTTCTGATCTGCTCTCTGGTACTATCTTACTACTTTCTGATACAAGGCGGTTCCTGTTGAATCCTGCTGCGGATACATGTGATGTTAGAGCTGAGCTGATGTAATGCCTGCTGCCCTGCTCTGGCCTCCTGCCCTTTTCCTTGGACTGGCTCCGATGCTCCTCTGACCTTGCGGTGTGCCTGGGCAGAGAACCACACTGACAGAAACCCAGCCCCAATAGACTGGTATTCTGCTGATTTAGTTCTTTGAACCGGCTCAGTGCTGCGTCACAGGAATGGCAAAGTTTGCGCACAGAGAACAATAAAATTTATTTCTGGTAAAGGAGAAATAAGTAACCCTTTCTTCCTAATAACCATAAGTGAGTTATAATAGCTAACACACACCGATTTAGACTTTCTGCTATGGGTTGGTGGCCATTTTTCTTTACTATCTTATTTGGCTTCCTCTTAAGCTTAGAACACAAGCGGGACATGTTATGGTTGAAAGATAGACTGTCACAGTCCTTGTCCACTTGTTACAGCTCTGCAGTAGCTTCTCTAACCTATTCTGCGTGATCGCCGTGAGCTTAGAACTGGATGTGTAATATTGCTTGACGGTACTTAGCTGTGTAGATAACAGCAACAGTTCTTTGTGGTTCCAGTTAAGAGTTCAGACTAAGCCAGAAGCTGCAGATTTTACAGGACTCTCAGAAGATGATGGTGCAGATGCGCTCAGTTTGCACTGAATCACTGTGGTGCCCTCGCCAGATACAGCTTTCCTTTACTTGCAACCACTTTTCATGGCTCTGCATGGAGTGTATTTCTCAGAGTAAACAAAGGGCTGCTTTGCACAGATGCGAGTAGCAACCTGGGCCGAGTTTGTGCAGTGCTGCTAATATGCATCATCAAACACTTAAATGACCTCATCGGAGACAGTTTCTACATCAGTTTCCTCTGCGCCTACGTTGGGTGATGCTTACATAGCAGCGACTCTGTTTCTGGCTTTGTTATCATTCGTTGTGTGACCTCATGCCTTGCACGCCATTAGGAGATTGGGTCTTGTGGAAATAGTTCTTGAGCATGTGCCTTGGACTATTATGTGATGCATAAGACTAATAGATCTGAAATACAGATGTACAGATGCATGGCTTTTGTAACCTTTTTTCCCCTAAGATATCTTTGCTTATACTTTCCGGTACTTGAAAAGGAATTTCCCAACCACTCATTCGGTTAAGTAGATATTTTCACTTACCCTATCCGTGAGGACAGAACCATTGCCAAAAGTCTTTGTTTCTGGAGCTAACGAAGCAGCAGTAAGCAATGGTTTCCTTTGCTGGTCAGCAATCAGAATGAGACGAGACTTGCTCTTTGTTGCTGGTTTCATTAGCTACTGTTGATAGCAAAAGAGTGTTAAATCACTGAGACTGCACTTCACTAAAGACTCCTAGCATGTACTCACAATGAGACTTTTCTGTCCTATTTTAAAAGTCTCTCTCTCTCTCCCTGATGCTTCCCTTTGGTCCTTTTCCAGCTCTCCCCCACTTCTTTAACTCGGGAGGTGAACCCTGAAAGCTATTTCCAGGACCATAAGCAACCCTGGCATAAGTGAGAGCAAAGCAATTAAGCTCACGGCAATAGTAAACATTGGTAGAGAGTCCTACAAAGTTTTGCTGTCTGCAAGTCTCATCAAATTCTGGCTCTTTCCAAATTCCATTACAACTAAATAGAGTTTGCTGCAAGCCCTGAAGGTCAACACACACTGACTCTTTTGCACAAAGAGTAGGTAATAAAAAATTGAGTTTTCTTCTTTTTCAGATTAAGTCTTTTTTCTAACGCTTATTTTTCTTTTTTGTTAATATGTTTGTTATCTCAGATGCAGAACACTTTGTTTCTTCTCCAGTGACTCATTGTTCAGTGAATATGGTAGCGGACTACAAAATACCCAAAAGACACTTTTAAACTACTAACTGTGGGCTTGATGTGTATACTTGGTGACTCCTTCAGTGCTGTTTACTAAAAATCAGACCAAATAACTTATATTATAGCATCTCAGTCTGCCTATTTTAGCAAACTATTAAATGGCAAGAGAACAGCAGTTACTTTTTTTTTTTTTTTTTTTTCCTCCTGTGAAGTAAATAGTGTTAATTCTTTTGGTTTCAGTACCTGCTGACATGTCTTAGAGCTCTTATTTAGAACGTTAGTAACTGGTGTTTTCTCCTATATGTATATTTCAGACATTTAAAAAAATAAGCAGCTTTTAGATGCAGTATTTAACATTAAAATTACATTTCGCACAAATGTGGTCCATCTTTTTTCAGAAGTCCTGTGTTCTTGTTGTTGAGGGAAATGGCATGTGCTCATCAGACCTCATTTGTTTATCTGTCTATGCTCATCATCTTCAAAATCATGGTCACAATTGCTATTACTCAGATACAGAATTAAAAGAAAATGAGACTTTTTTCCTACATTATTGCAAAATTCCTTAAGAACACGAAATAGAAGATTCAAATTAAAAACTTATTGTATTACAAATCATAAATCCACATTTATTTTCCTGGGATTTGTTTTCCTGCTTGTAGTGGTGTTTCCAAGGTGACGAAAGTCAAGAGAGCTACTCATACTGTATAACGTGTAGGCTAATACAAGAAAATCTTTAATCTTTAAAGATTTACTGTAATTTTAACTAAAGCATTATAATGGCACAAGTTTTTAAGATTTGGTACATACGTTGGACTTCAGGTTATACTGTTAGTTTGCTTTGTTATATCATAAAGATGAGGTAAATTAATACTTAAAAGTATTTGATATGCCTCCAGAAAAAGTGGATTGGGGGAAGATTTTAGAAATATTTAAGACTGTTTTCCTATGTGGAAAGGCTTGTCTTCTGCTTACACATGGAAATATTTAGTACGTAATTCTAGCCAGCATGGTCTTGTATAATTAATTTTTCTGGCTTCAGAAAGTTTATAATATTGGGCTCTTGCAGGGTGTTTTGTAGTCTATTTGTAGACTGCACTGAAGTCTTTGTTTGGGAGATGCTGGGAAATATAAATCTGTATTATAATCAATTTGGAACAGCAGTTTGCTTCTGCCTGCCCTCGCAAGGTACACTCTGACAATAATACAGATGCACTTCTAAAATAACGTAGGTGGCTGTTTACGAGTCTGCAAGCAACCTTCACTCCCTGCAACTGTTTTCAGGGAAGAGTCGGTGACAGATGCCCTAGAAATAACGAAGCAGAGAGAGTGTGTGTTGCTATGGAAGCTATTCTACTGCTTGATGCGCACCATATCATCCAATTTAGAAGAGCTTTGGAGCCAATCAAATAGCTTCCCCCCAATTTGCTTTTGGGGGCGAATCTTGTGAATCGGAGCACAGCTTAGGCAAGTTGAGAACTCCAGGAGCCAAAACTGAAGTAATCTGATCTTTGGTGTAACTACTCGGCTCCTTTGCAGCCACTCTGCAACTTCCCAAGGCTGTGTTAGTGTTCGTTGTGCATGTATATTCTGAGTGGTAAATTGCAGTTTTGTGGCAGTTGAGCTTCTAGTTCTGGTACAGGCTTAAGGAGAAGTCTTGTACTACTGAGGGTGACTTCTGAGTGTTGGTTTCCCAGGTACAAACGAATGGTTTCTTTCTCCCACATGCTGTCTAATCTTTCTAGACTGTAAGTGCTGCTATGCAAAACTTCTTTTAATGCTTTTGTATGTCTAGGATGATGGGACTTCAGTCTTAAAGCTACTGGGATATGAACAGCAATGACTGAGTCGGAGCCATTGCCCCTCCTTAGCCTCCTCTCCCCTGCCCCACCGCTAGCATGAGATGGAGAAGAAGGATTTTTCCTTTTCTCAAAGATGTGCTTTTGCATAGTCTAATCTTATTTTTGATGCAGTAAAAACTGCTGGGTTCTGGAGTACCGGGGGGTGGAGAAAAGAAAAAATTGACTGCTGCATTAGAGCTATGGGAGGAAAAGCAGCAGCATTGGGTTGTTAAACATTTATGTTTGGGTTTTTTTTAAGGGTTGTGTAATCTTTACTACTGCATTCTCTTTCTCCCTTTTTTTTCCTTTGTGCTGGTTCAGAGGTGAATGTGATAAATTCCCATTACAGGGTTTACGTTTTTGTGATACTGAGTACCTGTTGTTTTTCCTGAGCACGGAATATTTGGAACTTCCCAGCTGAGACTAGCACCAGTTTCTAATGAAACTTTAAAACAGCTGAAGCAGTTCTGTTTTAAGTATTTGGAAGGATATTTACAGTATCTAAATAATTACTTGTGCCATATAGGAGCTATTGTTGTGATGTATGTTGAGCAGACCTTATAATTAGTTCCCTAGGGAACTGAATGAAAATGTGACTCTATTCTGCACTTTCAAATAAAATGTGGCCTTGCTAATTAATAAGTTTTAAGAATACCAGGTACAGTCACATAAACTTCACCATTAATGCTGGGATGAAGGTTGATGACTTTTGCTAAGAAAACAAATGAAGGGGAGATCAGCAATGATTAATCATGCCCCTACTTGAAAGTGACTTTTATTTAAACCCATCCTCTCTATTAGATATAACTGCAAGCTGGTGAATGGCTTAAAACTTCTTATTGCATGCTGTTAAGTACTTTGGCAGATCACAAATGTTTCTTTAAATGAGCACTTAATAACACTGAGGTAGTGACTTTTTAATTTAGTCAGCGAAGTACTAATGTTCCAGTGTAAAGTAACGTTGTGCAAGACTGTGGCATGTAAAAAATGAAAGATGTATTTTCTTCAGAGCAGAAATCCAAAGGCAGAGTACAGCATAGTGTTTCCTCTCTATCGTTACTCCTGACAAATTCAGCTGTGAAGGGAGAACATCTGTATCTCACTTCTTGAAAATGTGTGAAATATCATTTCAACATCCTCTTGCTCACACTTAAACTGTCTGGATGAATTATCTGTTTTGCAGGATAAGCAGAGGGGAAGGGAATAATTGTAACTGCAATTTCAGTTCTTCACTGAGCCACAGCAGATTTAGTAGCCTTTAGCAGTAATAACTTTGCACGTTGGATACTAAGGCTGTAACTCACTAATAAACATCAACTGTAGTTCAAGAATGGTGTTTTGAATTCTAACTGCGGCACTGGTGGCAGAACAACCATGCTTGTCAGTGCTATCTGTTTTCCTTGCACCTTTACCATGGCAGATTAATGTTTCAGGACATCAAAATGATGTCCTGTGTCAGCAAAACTTTGCTACACCCCTAGCTAAAGAATAAAAACTAACTAAAAAAATTTTTTTTAATAATATATACACTTAAAACTAAAGCAGGAAGAGGAAAAACGGGTTCTATACAACCCATTAACCCATTTGTAGGGGGGTCTGTGTGTGTATAATTCATATTTCTTGCCATTATGAACGTGTCTGCTAGATGCACTATGTCAGATCAGAAAGAACAGTCAAAAAAATTCTAATAACATCTTAAATTGTGCAGCTCAAATCAGTTTCTCATAATCTCCAGAGCCTCAGTTCACGTGGCTTCATGGCTCTCTGCATTTTAGTAGTCACTCTGATGTTCTTAGTGCTGTAAAAGCATTTCAAAACTTGTTGTCATCTAGAAGCTCAAGCTAATTAAGAATTAGGTAAGTAGATGTAGTAATAGCCAACACTTTGGGGGGTATGACTTAGTGCTGCCAACTTAAGGTGGATTCTATAATACATCTGCTTTCAGTTAGTAGGTGTCAGGCCCTAAATGCAACTCCTTCCTCTGTCTTAAGGCTTTGGCTGCCTGTACTCAAAGCCAGCTTTGTGTGCAGCTGTGCCCGGGGATCGGGCTGCTGTGAGAAGAGCACTGGGAAGCCGTGTTGGAGACTTCCCTGGTTTTGCTTGGGGGTTGCTTGCCTGAGCTTTGCCTGTGCTGGGCCATTTACCTCACTGATCCTGATCTTGACCCTCTGACTTCAGTTCCTGCCTTGAACACAGACCTGCTGCTTTGATATGGGCTTGTGTGGCAGTCACTGAAGTGTGCCTGACCCTGGCTCTGTTTCTGGCCAGCCCTGCTCTCCTCGCTCAGGTTCTGTGGGGTTGTGCCCTGTGTCAGCAAGGACATGGCCTGTGCCTACCTTGTTGCGCTCAGCTCCTGCCACTTCAGTCCTGCTGCTCCCTGACACTTGTGGTTTAGGCCAAATCCACTGCTGGGGACCTGGGGGACCCCAGATGGGACCGACAGATGCTCTCCTATACCCCTCTTCAAAGAGAGAGGCAGAGGAGGAAAAAGAGACTTATGAGTTTAGAAGGAACTAAACTACTTTAATGAAATATTTCATTGTTTCTTTTTATTTTATTATTAATATATACAAAACTGTATCAAGCTCCTGAGATGACAATCATGTCACCGGCTGGCACTGGGGCAGTCCTAGGCGCTGAACTCAGTGATGGACGGGAACTGGATTCCGGATCTGCATTCAGGATCGGGATCACAGGCAGATGAACAGAGTCCTCCTCAGACGTCAGCCATTGAAGGAAGAGAGAGTGATCCTTTGATCCCTCAGCTTTTATACGAGCGCGAGGCAGATGGGATGGAATACCCTGTTGGTCAGTTTGGGGTCACCTGTCCTGTCCGCTCCTCCCCGCAGGTGGGACCCCGCTATGCTTTTCCGCTTCCGACCCTCCACCGGGGCAAATAACAAAGTGGGTTGGCCGTGGGGGTTATAGCAGTAAGTACCAGCAGGAGCCTCTCTGCATCCCGTGCCGGGGCATCAGCTGTAAACATTGGTCTTATCACTCTGAGAGGGTGAACACTGTCTGCACAATATGCAGTTAATTTCAGTAGTTAGGCCCAGCTAAGAAATGAAGTTGCTGAACAAAATTGGTCCTGTTTTACCTCAAACCAGGACAACACTGAAGGCCTTCTTGCACAGTGTGTGGTTGTGGCAACTCTGGGGGATTTTGTGATGGGAATTAACAAATATTTATTTCTTAGTATTTTTGAGACCTTGAAAGTGACTTAGAGAGATACTGGTTTACATTTCCCAGGAATGAGTTTTATAATATTTTTTTTTCCATCACCCAAAGCTTTTGGAACACATTTGAGTGTATAATCCTCACTGGAAACCTCCAATAATCACTGCAACACCCACTCCTTCCCCTGCCACGGTCTCTGTTACATAGAAATGGTTTGCTTTTGAAGATATAGAGAAACTGTATCTCTTAGGATAAGATTTTGAAAACAAAATGGCAGCTATTCAGAGAAGCTTGGAAAGGTAGAGGATATAAAGAAATTCCTGTGGAGTTGGTCATTGGGAATGCTGTACAGTGTGGACCTGTATACACAAACTATCTTTGCAATATACACATACAGATAGTCATGTCAGTCTCCCACTACTTTGTTGTATTTATAGTGTGTATTTCAGACATCAGTTTTGAATTTAACTATTTTTTCTTCCCATTTGACTAGAAGCTCTTAGGACACATAAATTGTTACTGTATTTCTGAATAGTACCAGTACAATGAGTTCTTGATGTTGGCGGCTCTAAATAATATTTTTGTAGGTGGACTCAGATTCCAACGTGGACCAGAAGTCTCTGGATGTTGATGGCCCAGTGCTGTGACAATTTGAAAATTCATCTATATTCATTATGAACAACATTCTTCTGATTATAGTATTCTTTGTTGCACGGGAATATGCTGCAGAAGCAATGCTTGTTTAATATGGGGTTGAATCTCTAGTTACAAAAGATTAAAAGAAAATCTCAAATTAGAATCATTTATCATTTTATTCTCTTCAATAATAAGTGTGTTTATTTTTCATATGCAAACTTAATTTGGTAATGTGTGTCAGTTAAATGAAGAAAAAAGTTCTGACAGTAAAGGGAGAATATTGTATTGTGTGCCAGTGCTTGACATGAATAGGAGACTTTTACTTTTTAAAAAAACTTTAAGCTATGATGAGCGTGCGTGCGTGTGGACACACACTTATTTATAAAATGCACAAGGGTACAATACAAAAAGCTGTTTCTGAGAAGCTGAGCCAAGCTTGACTGAGCAGGTTCACTGGCTTAAACTTAATTCAGCATAGGGAGCAGATGCTGTACAAGAAAAGGGCATGGAACAGGACGGAGGCTCACCAGGCAGGTAGACAAGGCTGAGGAGAGACAGTGGGAGATGTTTCATTTGACCAAAGTCTTGAACACACATGTCCTAACTGCGAAGGTTGAATGCCCTTTGAGGTGGAAGGGATTTACAGCTTCTGACGTGCTGTCCCGAAGCAAAAACGATGCACGTTTCTTTGGATAGCACTGTGTCTGCCTCATCTGAGTCTTTTTCCACTTCATAGAGAACAATTAATCTCCTATGCAGTGTGGCGTGGCTCCAGTAATTTACTCAGGAGCACTGGCACTGTCTGACTCCGTAAAATCATTTTCACATGAAGCAGTACTCAGGTAGTGATTGCTGTCCCATTGTCCCTCTCTAATATTTATTCTTTTGTCTCAAATGTGTATTTACACCAAGGAAATAGGGAGAAGAGAAAAAAGTTAGAAAGAAAAGGGACAAAGCTTTATCTAGTTGCACAAGAAAAACGCTTTTAGTAAGGAAATTCGTTGAAGGAGAAAGGGCTGTGTAAAGCCTTTGCTGAAACCGTTTTAAGGGCTGTCTGTGTTCCAATAGATAGGTCACAAGGCTGAAATTGGTGGTCTAGACATTGAGTTTTTCTGTAAAAGGAGTGTCTTTATTAAAATTGAACTCCTACATTTCAGGTCTTCTGTTTGCTTGTAGCTGCTGAATTACTGACCCAAATAGAGGATTTTTTTATTTATTTATTTTTTTATGTTTTACTCCTCTTGGCACGCACAAGCGATACAGCTGCAGGAGAGCTAACCAGAGTCTTTTGACTAGCTGTGCCAGATTCTTTCCTCCTGAGTTTCAGTGCAGAACAGTGTACGAGCTTTCTATTGGACCTCTGAACTGCAGGGAAAGTACTAGATCTGCACAGGTGTCCATGAGGAGCAATACTGAGAAAACTCAATCATTTTGCTTGGGTTTCTTAAAGTGAATTTGCAGAAGTGCCTTGTTGAGACTCTCACGTTTGCTGTTGGTGATGAGAGGGGGTATGAGAGCAAAGCCGGCTTGGCTGTTTAATCCAGTATGAGTTGGCAGGGCCGGCAATACTAAAGAAAAAACAAAATACAGCCAAATTTGAGATCACCAATGTAGACAGAGCTTGAATCTAAGGTTTTGAAATTAATTTCAGATAAATTGTTCTGAATTGACCTGATTCAGTATTACTGTCAAATACCTGAAGACAAGCCAAATTATTTAAAAGACAAGCTGCTCTCCTGACTACCTTTTGAAGTCCAATGTGCAGTAAACTCTGTGAAATACAAAGAATACAAGCTTCAGATAACCTCATATATTAAAAGACGGTGCATTGTCTTATCTTTGACAGAGGTTCTTCACCCTTATATTAAAATTGTTTGCCTTATCTATTAAATGAAGAGATTGCGTGACGAGGTAGTGAGCTTATCCCAGAATAAATGTTTTAGTGCTTGCTCTATATTTGGAATTCTTGGCTTCTAGCCTCTTAGTTGCACACTGAGGTTTGCCAATGTGGTTGCAGTTGGGAGCCTACCACCAGGAGCCAGTCCCCTGCTTCAGGCCATCCGAGATTCCCTGGGATGCTATAATTAGTGCAAATGCCTCACCATACTTCCCAGTCTACTTCAGCAACTTTTTCTTGATTTCCTACATTTTTTTGTTGTTGCCATATAAGTTTTTCAAAAGCCACATTTACCACATTTTACATATGTATTTATGTGTGGTATTTGTGTATACCACAAGAGGAATTTTTAAATAAATGCGTGTTGGATAATTCATAGACTACTTTTGCCTTTTGTGTAACCAGAAGGTATAATCAGAGCCTGTTTGTGCCACTATATCTGGATATCCAGGGAGAAATCATACATGTGCTATATAAAATTTAATATCTCCATAACAAGGAAAGGTGGCTTACATCGGTTTTCTGTTTTCTAAATTGAAAGGAAGCTACATCAACAAAGTATTTTTCCCTATATTTTTTAAAACATGGAGACTGTGCATTGTGCTGGTAAGATTAGCAGTGGAAAGTTACGTATCCCAAACTAGCAGTCTTTTTTTCTTGCCTTCCATTAAAACAGGCTGATTTTCTTTTTGAAAGTCTCTAAAGATAAATGCAGGCTTTCATGCCGGGTTTCAGCCCCTGAAAAACTTTTTATTTAGTAATAAATGCACAGGAAAAGAGGCTTACAAGAAAAGTGCTGACACAATCTTAACCATAGTGATACAATTAGTTTAGCAGCGGGTTTGTTGTAATCCCAAAACAATAACAGAAAACTGTCATGTCAAACAAATTTCGTCTGTCCTTTCTGTCATGCAGTTCCTGGATTATAACTCTTTAAATATGATTGTCCTCTTCAATCAAGCTTTCTAATATCAATATTGCATCCAGCTTTTTAAGTACTTCAATATAGATACTCTGAGTAGAGAGTGAGTTAGGCAAAGACAAAGCACAGAATAAATACATCTTAAAGGAGATACTGCCATTCATGTATGTACTACTCTGTGGGATACTGAGTTTCCTTGTTTTTCTCTTTCTTTTTTTTTTGCTGCTTTTGGTGTTGAGAAAACAGTTCTGTGTTTAAGATAAACATTGACCAGACTAAGTCCTTTTATATTCTTGTTACAATGACATGAAGTATTATATGAGCAACAGTAGCTCTTCTGTCTTCCTGAGCAGCACTAACAATAGATAGAAAAATTGCATTTAATTCTGGTGTAATTGCTTAAGCTGTTCATCACCATCGTGACCAAATGCCAGAAGGGGTACTAAAATCTTTTAGCTGGAAAAGTGGGAGGGATAGATGACTGAAAATCCACTAAATGTATATGTGATTCCTTTACTTCATCCTTCTCAAATATTACCATTTAATATATTTTGATATACTGAGACTGATATTTCTAAAAGACTTGCAGAGGGAATATTTTTGTGACAGAGCAGCACACTGAGATTGAACTTAACTGAAAGGGATATATTTTTTTACTCTGTTTTTTTAGAGGCAGCATGAATCTGTGATAAGGAAAAGGCAGAAAATAGTATATTATTGTAGAAAATGGAATCCTGTTCTGAGAAAAGAAGTGGAAATTGCCGCCTTTCTCTGCAAAATTTCTTGGCTTACCGTTCCCATAGATGTAAAACCTAGGAAAAGTTTCTTCTCTTCCCAGGAGAGAAGAGATAAAGAAACAAATTGATATTTAGAGTGGTTAGTTAAATGTCTTATAAAAAGTTCAGGTGTTACTCAACAGCTATAAACTGTAAGCAAGCTTAATATGCAAGTGCTGAGAATTTTGCGTTTTCATTGCCATTCCTAGCGTTGACATCCCCCATGTTCTGTTGGGTGTGTGTGGCTGTGACAGTCACAGCTTTGCAGCAGTGGATTGCTTTCTTTCCATTTAGACCAGGACTGTTTCTGTCCCCACGAGACTGAAACTTAAATTCTATCAGTGACTTCAGCAAGAGTACAGTGACCATTCTCATGTAAGGTTAATGTCTAGGAACATCTATCCAGAATACTTGGCACAAGGAGATTTTAATTTTTTTTCCAAAGTTCAGGACTTCTATGCCATTGTCACCTGGAGGGAACTGGAACCAGATACATGCTTTGAGTGTGTAGACTGTGTCATTTGTCTGCCTAAATATTGGCTTCTTTACTACCCTAATGTAAAAGAAACCAATATATACAAGTATGAAGTTTCACACTGAGGAAGTCAATGGAATCACATTTTTAGAAATGTATTCAATAGAACAAAATTTTTCTAGGGTTTTGAGGCCTGCCTTTTTATCCAAGGTGCAACCTTCATTGATAGAAGCTGATATCCCTTAGAAGGGAATAGGATGTAACTTCGTTCTAACCAAGGTGTGATCATATTTCTCTTACGTAGAAATGTTTCTTTACACAGAGCCCATAGTGCTCAGTTTCTCTTCTTGTATCATCTTTTAAATTCAGCTGCTGTAATTTAAGAGTTTATTCTCTATCTAAGATTGGCATATGGGATTGGCTGTAGTTCCTGATGATAGCTGGTAGCTGTATTGCATACAGTTCTTCATGGCACGTGCCCTATTTTTCCACAATAATGTGCTGTTTCATTCTTGCTCTGTCCCATTTTTAATTTCAATTTAAGTTGGAAAAGAACTCAGTAAGGATGTAGTCATTGAACAAGTTTATTATCACAAAGGAACTGAGAGTCCCTTTGGTTCCTTTATTGCACACTAACGGTCTTAATGTTCTGAGACTGAACTCTGGCGCCTTCCTATGAGAGAACAGATAAATGGTTACAGCAATACCAGATGAGACTGCAGTACTTACAGCTGTTGTCCAAAAAGCATTTTATACATCCAACAAATGGGGATGGATACTCTGCAGAATGTGCGCGTGTGTGGAGAGCACTAGTTAAAACTTCCCCCAGTGAGCTTTTGTTTGAGTGTTTGGCAGAAACAAAAGAGCAGTTTCCACAACTGAATGTGTGCTCGTTGAGAATGAACTATGTTTATACTGAGGCCAGAATCCAAGCTCAAATAATGACTTTTCCCTGATGATGATGCATTTTTCTTTTCAGGTTCCTTCACTTGTGTTATCTATGGTTTGCCCCATTCTTACAGCCCATAAGAATGGAAAGAATGAGTCCTAAACCAGAGGATTATGATGAAAGTTAGAACCTGAGCTGTTGTAGAGGAACGTGCTGGAATATATGTCTCTTACAAACACCTCGACAATGATATTGCCCCCTTTCCCCAGCATGTCATTCTATTTTGTTTAGATCGGTTTAAGAGTGTGGTCAACTCTGACCGTATCCTTTTTATATCTGTGTAAATGACCATTGATGTGAAATAAGGCAGGGAATCAACTTGCTGTACTTTTCTCCTGAATCTGAGAGTTCCTACATGGTTTTCGTAAAGGTATGTAGAGGATACTAGTGACACAGCTACTTAA
The DNA here is from genome assembly GCF_965231255.1 of Vanellus vanellus. Classification (NCBI taxonomy): domain Eukaryota; kingdom Metazoa; phylum Chordata; class Aves; order Charadriiformes; family Charadriidae; genus Vanellus; species Vanellus vanellus. The sequence goes on from NC_138919.1 coordinate 8,190,197, forward strand.
TAAAGCCCCAGTTTTAACAGCCATCATGAATAAACATAATATGAGTTCTCAGGGCTAACATAAGCAATAGATGAGTTTATGGAAATAAATGGTTTGCTGACACCACTAATGTGATAACTTTCCTTAGCCTTTAAATTAATGGGAAGACGAATTAGCAGCTGTCCACAAGTGTTTCCTTGCAAACTAAGAAGTTTTACTCTACAGTTGGAAAAGAGGCAATGGCTTATCCAGTGCCAAATGTAGGGGTCAATACTGGTACGTATTGCAGACTACAGAAGGTTTGTGCAGTCAGCATAGGGGCACTACTAACTGCAGAGGAGCTAGTAGCTGGAATCACCTTACTGTATTTGAATTGTCTTACATTTTCTTGCTGTGTGAACTGTACTGTCTGTACTTCATTTTCTTACTTCTGAGCCAGTGTAGTAGTCGCAGAAAGTAACATTACCTCCTGTGCAAAGAGGTTGTTCTTCCTGCAGTATGTCACCTCTACCAGGTCTGCTGTGAGACAGTTTCTTCTGAACTAATCCGTAGCCTGCAAAGCAGCAGCACATAAATTGTGCAAAAGCATAATTTATTTGTATTGGTCGCCTCTCCTTGTCCGGGGGGCATGATTCATCGGTCCTCTTCCAGTAGCCTCTGCCAGGCTTGGCCTGTCCACCATCACTTTCCCATATTGCTAGTAAATTGTTTCCAGGCAGGCTAAGTGTTCTTGACTCTGAAAGCCCAGCAGCTAAGCCAGACCCGCTACTGCTGCAGGTAGCTCTCCTGCCACCGAGAAAGGAACTGTATTACATAGCTGAGTGGTGAATGGTTGTTGAGGGCTTCGGATGCGAGTCACTTGAGATCAATTGTTCTGTTTTGCTGAGTAAAGCAGCAGGGTTGAGCTCAAGGTATAGGGATGATAGTTTGGAGGAGAAGAGAAAAAGATTGAGGACAGGCAATCATCTTTAGCTTCAGTGGTAGTTACGTGGCTAAATTCCCTGGTCAGGATTGAGAACCTTGGTGCTTTCCTGCAGTGTTTTTTTAAAAAAACAAACAAACAAACAAAAAACCAAATAAAACCACAACCCCCCAGAAAACCGCTCCAAAACAACAAACCCTCGTACCAAAAGCAGAGGTTTAAGAGTTATTCAAATAACTAGTTGTTCAATAACTATTGTTATTTCTCAGTTCTGTTTGTCTGGAATACTATGGGAAAGCCTGTAACTCCATTATTTTTCTTTTTTAAAGTTAAACACAGACAATAGAATTCATCACTGACTGGTAAATGCTATCAAGGAATCGCTACAAAAATCTCACAGGCCTGTAGATATCTATAAGAAACACCAAAATAGTCACGCTGGCTTTACATAAGCTCCACAGAAAGGCCAGAAGCTGAGGAGCATCTGAAAGGCTGAGAAATTACTCAAGTGAAGAAATATACAGTAGAATGGAGAACACATAAAAACTTGGCCACAGGAATGACCACTGAAGCAGAGGAAAAAACCCTTCTTGTAGCAAGTTGGGAACTGCGGTATGTTCCGTAGGCAGCTTGCTCAGCCCTTCCTGCTTTTCCTTCTACTGTAGCCTAGGATACCCGACACTGCTTGAAGTGTCCAGGGAAATAAATCAGGCACTTGAAAAGGCAATCACAAATCCTAAAGTTTTAAGTCCTGTGTTACTTAGAGTGGCAACAAAGTTCCAAATTCTATACCTATACTTTATACATTTTTTGGTAGTAAGTGAATTGGTGAGAATCTACAGCCATTAGCTGTCATGAGTGACGGGAACAGGCTGGTTGTAGTTCATCCTCCGAGAACAACAGGCTGCCATTGTGTGTACACATACATAAAAACAATTCCTGTCTGTTTCTGCACTGCTCATACAGTTTTATTACTCAAATGATTCTTTATTCACTTTTTGGATTAGCTAGCAGTAAAAGCTATTTAAGGATGTTGATTGCATCTGCAGAGCAGTTCTGGTGTGCTCCTACTGGGCTGTTTTTGAAAGAAACATACCCCAAAATTCTGTTCTTGGTGCACAGCAACTCTGCTTTGACACCTCGTGGAGATGTAAGAATCCAAACCGATGACTTCTTGTTTGAACAGATTTCAATTGTGCTTCTGATGGGAAGATTCAGTCCAGGGGATGAGACTAAGTGGAGTTTGAAGTAAAACCCTTAAACATCACATAATGTAGATAGGTACCTGGACCTCTTCACTAGCTGCTTTGATCTCCTGATTAGGTCCCGTTCTATCAAACTATTAGCTAAAGTATCCATAGCTACAGTGAACGAACATTTTCTCTGAAAGCAGTGGAAGCACTTCGAGCTGAATTGTTTGCTTGCAGAAGACAAATGGTTATTATTTTATTAATAAGATCCGAGACTACAATGTGCAGGTCAAAACAGTATCTTTCTGAGAATCTTTAAAAAGTCACATTCTATTTATTGTTTTGTTTTCTTGATCCATTTACCTTTATCATTTGTACCTTTGTGGTTTTTTTAATTGCTGAAGTGTTATAGCTTAAGTCTAGAGAATTGAAACACTTATTTTGCCAGTAAGCTGTAAAAACTTTACCAGAATTCCATCAAACCTTTCTCACTGATTAGAATCTAAAAGCTGCCATAAGAGAGGGTCATCCACTGAACTTCAATGTATTGTCCATTAGTAAACATTGTGCCTAGGTTAGTCATCTGGAATTCAGGGTTTTTTTTTCACATCAGCATATCTTATTTGCTAGTGTAACTCTTCCAATATTTCATTTTTTCTTAGAAACACAAACTACTTTTAGTTGTTAGGGGACAGAGTCTTAGATGTTAGTGGACTGAATACACGACCCTAGCAGGCATTGTCTTCCCTCTTCGGTGTATGGATGGCTGTTCCGGCACATTGTTACTTGGCAGTATGCGGTATAGGGTGTGAACAATAAATTGCCTGGAGAATTGGGAATAAGGGCAAGTAGAGCAAGTTCCCCATAGTAATACTGATTTTTAAATTACCAATGAATTGACAGGAGAACATGTTCATCTACATTGATCCTGGAGCAGCTTATCTTGCTGTAATTTGACAAGGACGTTTTAGGCTTAAGGCTTTCCCATATGTTTCACTTGATATCAGTATGGGAAATCACCCCTGTCCTGCTACACTATTGTTTCGCTGTGGATTTCATTCTTTTGGCCAATTTCATTTTTCTTGCATTGCTTGCAAATATTTTGTGCACTTAGGGTACATCTTGGTAAAGTAAGTAGCAATCCGGAAAAAAAAAAATCATAATATTATTATGGCAGGAGAAGATATAACCTTGAAAAATTAGCTGGTGTTTTTTTGTTTTCCTGGGAGGCTGAAGGAATAGGAGTACAGAAAGTACATACAAATGTTTTCCAAGTCTTTTGGTAGATGGGAGGTGGGAGGAATTTTTAGTGCTTAGGACACTTGCTGTAGTGTTTTTAGCCTGATCGTTTATTTTAAGTTTCTCTGTATCCCTTGTTTCCTTTCAGGCATTTCATTAATATTCATCTATATTCAGTAGAATCTGAGCTGTAATACCTGGTGGCTGCTTCCTGTCTGAGTAATCCCACCTCTCTCATTAGCGATGAATAAATGAACCTTCGAGTCTGGTCATATATCCCAAAGTAGCTTCTATAAGAAACAATTCCCCAAATACGTTTTGAGTTTAATTAGTTCCTTTCAAGTAGTAGTGTTTTGCTTGCATATTGCATCAAATCAGCTGTACACGAGTGAACGTGGCAGTTTAGGATTAGAATAGTGTTTTGTCTTAATCTTACATACTCAAAATGTTGCATAGGTTTTTTTTTTTTTTTTTTTTTTTTAATATATGTTGATATATGCACCCTTCCAAATGCTTGTAATTTTCAAGAGCGCTCTGAAGACAGAAATGCATGGCTCTTGAACTACTACTGCGTTGTCGTTTTGGGCCAGATCTGCAGCTCACATTGCATAAGACCATTGTGTTGACTCTACTGGATCTATACTAGTTTATAACAGCTGAAGGTTGTCTAGTTCTTCTCAGGTTTGGTATTAATCATAAAAATTGAGCTCACTTCTAATGTGCTTGTAATACTTCTCCAGCATTTGTTCTGCTTGTGGGGCTCTGCAAATCTTTAAGAAACTCACCAACCAAAGGGCTGTGCTGAGCGACGCTGATTTATATGGATTCACGTGCAAGTTTTTCTTAACCAGTGATCCTCTGTTCTCAAAGGAAAACTCCCTTGCTGACTTTTGCTTCTTTGAGGGCGGGATGAAATATATTGTCTAGGCAGAGAAGGAAGTTCCAGATGGATAAGAAATAAAAGACATATTTCTTTAAAAAAAAAAAAAATAAATGGATGCACTTGTGTGGTCTGAGGAAAAAAGTGGGACACTTCGGGTTTATTCAGAAAGAAATTTATCTGTGAACTTTTCTGTGTCTGTCACAGAAATGCCAGGTTTGTACACCAGCAAAATTTTGTACTCATTTGCACTCATCCCTCACTTTTCTCAGAGAAGCGTAATTTCCCAAGCAGACAGTGTCCTTAAAGATGAGTAGTACGAGTGTGAAAGTGTCTATTTAGACCTTTAGCTAGGAAATCAGTCAGGTTCACTTTTTTCTTATTTGAAGTTGTTTATGTCCAGATGTAGGCTCACCCGCCCAGCCACACAGCTCATTTGAAAGTGTTATGCAGGAGCATGCGTGTGTGTAATATGTGAAATAACTTAGATGAAAAGGCAATTTTAGGTGCCTGACATAGAACTTACTCTCTGAAAGTGCCACTGCTTCATCCAGTGTGCTATAAGGGATGTAAGCTGAGCTTGTTTTCAGAATGTGTCTTTATTTTAATGATTCTTTTGGTTTTATGTTCAGATGTGCTGCCTTCCTGTCGGGCAGTGGAAAAAACCCGCCCAAAGAAAAGCTTTTAAGTAACTGAACTAGATATGTGGAATGAGGTATGACACATTTTGGCAGCCCGACCTTACACCTTGTATATTTAAGACTGGCCAGAAACAGGAGGGCGTTTTTAAACTGACAACTCGCTTTCGTCTTCACTTCCCGTCCCCTGCACAGAATTACAAAGTACAAAATTACAACTTTGCCTGATGATCTTCTTGAAGAAAATGAGATCAAACAATTACAAACTATTTTAAAACAATAGTAATGAACTCCTTAGCAGCAGGGCAGAACATGTATTCAGTTAGGGTGAAATCATACTATTTGCAAGCATTTGTACTCACTGGCTGGTCCAGTGCTCGATTGTGGTGGAAAGCAAGGGGAGTCTTGTTTGCAAACACTTTAACTTGTTGCCTCTGAGGATTGTAATGGCAGCTGTGATATTTGCCTGCTAGACTCTTTTTTTCCTCTTCCCCCCCCCCCCTTTTTTTTTTTTTTCTTCCTTCAAAATAAAGCAAGAGCAGAAAATGTGCGGGACTTGTGTTTTAACATCCTCCTTTCACATACGCTCCCCCCCCCCAGTCTTTGTGGTATTATGTGCAATGTCAGAAATTCTGATCTCTTGGTTTCGGCTTCTTGGAGGGACAAAGCCCAAATATTGTAGCTGTGTAGTGTGCCTGGTGCCCTGCAGAGTCATTGATACATTTTAGTTGTAAGGTACCATATCACTTCCTGCTCTTGGTGCATTTGCTTTAGATATCTAGGTTGTATGCATACGCTTGCATCTTCTGCCTGGAGTTTACTCTTATCTGTGTGGAAGAAAATAGTTTGCTATTGTTTTCTTTGAAGATTTTCTTTTCCCAGTTGCCAAATAGTCTGCAGACAAAATCAGAAGACCTTTGAGATTCAATGTGAAAGTTCACATTGAACTGGTGACGTGACAGCCTCTGAGAGATTGTGCTGTTTTGATATTTGGCTAGAACTTGTGATATGTTTTCAACCTGCATTATTTATCTTCTATTTCACTAAGTGGTAGATGTTTTGAAAAGATGTTCTGCATCTGAAAGCAGAAGCTGCAAACCTGTCTTGGGCTCTCTGTCTAGAGCAAGAGTAATTGGCTGCTTCTACTCTGAGTCTTGATCTGGTTCAAAGCCCAATGCCCTTTTTTTCCCCACAGTGGGTCAAATGACAGGCAGGAATTTGACTCCAAACTTCCCTTCGGACATTTCCAATTTTACTGTCCTGTTGTTGCATCCTTTTTTTTTTTCCTCCCAAATTCACATTTCCGAAGCATGATGAGAGTGAAAATCACCTTGCCGCACCAGTCCTGTGAAGAATGAGGGACTGCTTTTCAGATGGTAACTGCCTCCAGTTGCATCCTCACTTCCAGAGTCTTCAGCTGCTGGGTGCGCAGCTGAGTTTACAGGACTGCAAAAGTAAATGAAGAAAATACCAGCATCTTATTTGCTGTACTTCTTGCCAATACTGATCAATCTTCTTTTAAAAGCATTTAAGTGGCATTGGTTATGTGCAAAGTGAAGAAAAACATACTAAGGGAAGTTACAATGGAGCTGCCTCTGTGAACATCCCTATTTCCCTTCATATTTCTCAAAGCTTGTATAATATAAAATTTGAGAACAATCAAATAAAAAAAAATCCAAACCTGCCATGCAGTTAATCTGACCAATGTTCTGAAAATTTATGCTATTTTTCTGAAAATATGAGTGTTTAAGAGTGCAATATTTAACTGTGTATGTGTCCACTGATTTGATATCTACTACCCTAAATTTTTCCTAAGTATTTATATGGTAGACAAGAATAATCCAAAAGAGAATTTGTTGTAGTCTCTGCCCTTAAATTTTTATAAATATGCATCTCCATTACAATATTTGTTGTGTCATCTTTGGGACTGTGAATAATATTTACTGTAAGGGTTGATGGTTTGTTTGTTTGTTTTTCCTAACTAGGTTCTGCATTTGTATTACACGTGAGAAATTGTGTTACCTGCTGAGTTTTCTGATCGTGTCCTTCCTCGTGCAGGAACTTGGAAGGAACTTGCCAAACCCTGAGGCTGCCCTCGGACAAAAATTATATGCATTTTTGAAGATAATACCAAAACTTTGTAAAGAATGTGATCAAATATCTATATTGGCAAAACGCTCCAAGTTCCTCCTGAGTAGTTGACAATGACTACTTGTTTCATTGCTGAAGAACGATCGTTTGGGAAATGAGGAGAAAGGAGAGAGACAGAATTAGCACCTATCCTAGCTGCATCCTTACACAAAATAGCAGATACTGAATTTCCTTTCTTTGTTACTTCATCTCTTCATGTTGCTGACTGCCATGAGTGGAAATCAAGGACTAGATTCCAAAATATTACTGTAATAGTTTAAAGAAAATAAAATGAAAACAACTCACTACAGTGCATCAAAGAAACCACTGTGAGTGTATCTGAACTGATATGAAAGCGCATTTTAGATACTTCAAAAAAAATCTTGAAGTGAAAATTTGACAGTGGTTGATCTATGCTTAAGGAAAGGTCTTATGACCTTATATATATATACACATACATAGATGTTCATCAGAGGCTTGTTTATAGGCCTGGGGTACTGCAGTAATACTAAAAATTTATTAGTAGCTTTTCAAAATTGTTAGAATCCAAATTCTGCATAGATTTATGATATGCAACTTGAATTAAGTCAATCACTTGTGAATACTCATTTCATATGAGAAGACAAGTGTCTTTTTGAAAGTATTTCCTCAAAGCGTTGTAATTCATCTTTTAGGGAGAGTATACAAACATTAAATAGAAGTGTTGGGAGAACTGGAGATTTCCCCTTCTGTTCTAAATACTTGTTTTAGTTTGCACAAATATGGCCATAATAAAGGATGAGTAACTGATTTGAGACTAGCTGTCTTTGGAAGAAATCAGCTCTAGGGTAAATGTCTTCAACAGAAGTCTCTTCAAGGAAGAAGTCTTCCAGGGACATCTTTAAACATTTTATCAACATACTGTGATTAAAACAATTCTGTGAACTGCACTATTTTATAGGATTTTGTTTGGATACTTTCATTGCCTTCTTTTATTTAATGTTCTTCATGTTGCTACTGAATTTGAAACTAGTATGGTGCAGGGAGCCATATCATCTTGTGCTATTTTGCTGCAATCTCTTAAAAGATTAAGCAGGCTGGTATAATCCTGTTCATGAGAGCGGGAATAGCTAAATTGTACTAGAAGTCACTTATTTGGTGGGACTTCTCTTTTAGAGTTATCAACAAACTGTGTTTTAGCGCAGTGCAAGTGTATGGGAAAGTCTTGCTCCTTGCAAGTGTGTGGGGAAGTTCCACCTAAAACCAAAAGGTTAAAAGAAAACTCTATGGAAAGCATAGGTTTTTCTGCAATAATGCAGCAAATAAGGCCAATGTCTTGATCAAACCTCCAGGAGCTCCTTGTCTACTTATACTGTCTTCAAAAAGAAGAAAATTGCTTTTTTCTGGTTTTGCTCTTGGAATAAAATTGTGTTAGGTTGTATGGCTGTGCTTCATTAAACAGCTGCTCTGTTTTACCCTGGAGATAGTTTTATGTCTATACTGTGTGAAATGATCTCTGGTTAGTAGCAATCTTTATATAGCAATTTAACAAAGGTTAGTAACTGCACCTCTAGTCTACTGTTAGAGAAACTAAGATGCAGAGCATTATTTGCCCAATTGCAGCACTTACTGGGTGGTGGTGGTTTTTTTTTCTTTATTTTTTTTTTCTTCCCAGCATCTTGCATATGGATGATAGTGAATTTGATAACTGAAAAGAAAACATCTCTGGAAAGAACTGGAAGAGCTCATCTCTTATTTCAAATTATGTGTGCCAAATATGCAGTTTTGAAGTTCATGGCAAGATAGTGGCCATCAGTGTTGAGAAAGATTTATTTAATGCATGCCATATTGTTGCCATTTTCTGCTACTTTGCAAATCTGTCCCTCCTAAATTCTTTTGTAATGTCTACCTGAAGTTTTATAGAAAATTATGTAGGGATTCCTTTTGCTGTAGCCATATTTTAAAGAACATATGCCTACTACCCTATATTCAAGTACCTTGTTATAAAAAAATATAGATGATGATGTTTTTATAGTTAGAGACGTAACGATTTAACTAAGGGCCGAAGTCAGGAGAGTTGTGAGATTAATTGGAAAGTAAATGCAGTGAGTCTGCTGTGCCTGTATGTTCTCCTTTTGTTGCCTATGAAGTAGGTTGGAAATTTACTGGTCACTTTTCATTCAAGAAGAAGAAATGTGGCTTCTTATAATTGCTCTGCCCAAGTTCTTGAGTGCGTTTGGCAACAGCTATGCCCCATAGACTGAAATTACAGGCTGATGAAAAAAAAATCTCTAATTTCAAATCACTTATTTTAAAATAGCTGATAAGACTTTAAGATCTCTAATATTTTAAGAGTTTATTCTTATTTTTCTTGACTTTTGGCTTCCTTGGCCCAGAAACGGAGCACTGATGTGCTGAAGATAATATTATAAAATTGCACAATTTCTGTGGTTTTTTTTTTTTTTTAAGAACAATTCTACACTTAGTGTGTGTATTTTTTGTACTTTTCCCAATAGAATTTATGACTGTAAGAAAAAAGTGATTTTTCTTCAGCAATGCAGGTGAAGGTCACCCAGAGCGCTCTCCTGCATTTTGAGTAACCGCACAAATCACAGAGTAACTCAGGTTGGAAGGAACCTCAGGTTTTAAAGTAACTTTGGGTTTGGATAAGAAAAGGCTGTCTCAGAATCAATTCAAGGGGCTGCTGCTGTTTTCAGTTACTTCCTCCTTCTTATCCTACTGAACAAGTCCTTACTTCTAGTCTATGGATTTTAACACATAGCTATTTAAATCAAAGCTCATGTTTTAATTGCACAAAGGAATGCAAAGAAACAGGTGGGAAGGCAGGTGTTTTCCTGCTATAAATTTTTCTGGTGATTGGTGATTCATTTGTACTTCTCTCCATGTCAGTAATGGATGCTATATATAATTCCAGGTTGAGAGAGGGCCACCTGCCTCTCTGAGCTGGCGTGTCTCCTGTAACGTACCATACAAATACATCCACCCTTTGCTGCAAAATTTCAATTCACTTGCTGTAAGGTTTGTTATTCAAAACAAAAGCTGCTCGGTGTTTAGGGTATATGTAAGTTTATAAATCAATCCATTATAAGTGCCACTTATAAAAGACAATGACCTAAATTCAGATCAGAATGTGACCCTAGCCCTATGCTGTGTAGATCATCTCAGAATTTCAGTGGATTTAATAGAAAAAGTGTAAGACAATATGATGATATATGCGGTACAATTACTGCTAATAATTAATTGATATGCTACTTCGAAAGGATATTTTCTACATTAAAAAATAATAATTGAGGCTACGGTCTGAATGGGGGTGCTATCAAAGGCCACGTGTAAACAGTCACAGCTAAGGAGCCCCTTTTTTGCCAGGACTGACTGAAGGATTTGGGCTTCCAGGCCTGGCCAGACCTTTCCCACTTCAACTGACGAGCTGTGACTGTTATCAGGCTGCAGTGGGAAGCAGTTGCCCCTCAGCAGAACTGCCGCAGACTGGGGGGAACGAGGGGAGATACGCTTCGAAACCAAAAAGCAACCTCTTACAGATCATGTGAACACCGGTGTATTTCTTTCTTACAGCAGTAAAATTGTCACCACAGGAGACCATGGGAGGCTGGGTAAGGTCTGGGAAAAGGTACCCTACAAACCACAGGGGGTTGGCAGGCTGTGCATCCCCATAGCTGTGACCGCAGAGTTTGATGGAGTGGTAAAGTTCTACGACCTTCCCAATAAATCTATGCTTGATTAATTAATGGATTAATTCTGGGCACTACTGTGGAACTAACTGGATCCTTCCTGTATCGACTGTTCTTGATATGCCATGATGATCATATGAGGAACAAAATGCGAGATCACGAGCTTACCCCCCAGAGTTTACTCTAGTGATTGGTTTCGTGTAGTGCTCTTCTGTGTTGAATGCATTCGCTCCTTTGGGTTGTTACCCATTGGCATGATGAATTTGCACTTGCCTATGCGTATGAATAAATGAGCTGCAGTCTGAAAATATGTTACTTTAACAGTGTAATTCTCTTAATGCAGATTTTTTTTTTTTTCATAGGCTGCATTAATGTAATCATTTCGGTTTCACTTTGCTGCTTCTCTTCTTATGTTAGGTTCCAACAATCGGAGGGCTGCAATGTCTTATGTACTGTGAATCAGACATCTTTTTAGTTTCTTCTTGCTATGTCTCTGCATTTGGCCTTAGGTCCAGGAGTCCATGCCGAAGCACATATATTGTGTGCCTTCTCCTGCTTGCTGTGGAGGAGGGGGGCGAAGAAGGAATGGAAATTTCTCTCTGCCCACAGTGGCAGTGACCAATATGGTGTACTCCTGTAGAATTGTTCTTTGGTATTGCTACCAGCTAGCGATAAACAGAGTCTTTCTTCTCAAGTCTGAGCAAAGAGAAAACTGGTAGTTTGTTTGGTGGATTGTTGTTGTGGTTTTTTGTTTGTTTGTGTGTTTGTTTTTTTTTTTTTTTCTCTATTTTATTTTATTTTAGAAGGATGGAAAGTTACTGTTCCTAGAACATTGTATGAGGCAGCATTCAGAGGTCACATTTGGCCTTGTTGCATTCTCTAAAGTAAACCTTAGCAACCCATTTGCTAAAGTTTTGACTTGCTCCTCTTCAGAAAATTATTAGATCTAACAATATACTGCATACTTTGATAAAAGGTATTCTACTGATATCATTAGTCTTATCTTTTGAATTAACAGATTCTGTTTTTCTTCTTTTAGTCTCTCTTCAGCTTTTCTCTAGAGCGAAATTGTTATGTTGTTGCGATAGACAGGCTTGAGAGACCTAGTTCTAGACTCAGCTTGTCACAGGTAATTTGTTGCTGTCCTTATATGATATGGTTATGGATCCAGATCTTACCCTGTATGTTACAAAGACCGTATGTGACAAAAGACCTTATTTTTTTAACTTACAGAGAACATATGAAAGGAAGGAGGGGACTGAAGAGGAAAGAGATAAAATTAAATGTATTGTTGTTATTTTGGCATGTTAGGAACTGCTTGGGTATTTCTCCAACCTTTTTCTTCTCTGTACTTATGACATTTAATTGCCAATTGTACATGGTGACTTGCTTTTCCTGGGGTAATTAGCCACACTTGCATGGTTTAGTCCGTGTTGTCTGAGGTGGTTCTAATTCCTGTCCCGTGACACCAGTGAATGTGGTCTCACATAATTCAATTAACTACTGGGTTGCTTGACCTTTTTAAACACCCTTAGGATAGGAGGTTATTTGCGATTTCAGTTTGGTTTGAGTAAGGCTTAAAATCACTATAGATGAAGGCACTCCGAGACCTTTCCAGATCAGCTGCTTATTGATTTATTATTCTTAAAGGAAAGCAGGATTGCACATCGATCACACTGCCCTGGGATCACTTTGCTACTGGGCAAGATTCAGATGAGTACAGATTTATAGATGAGTATGTTTTTCTTAAATATCCGACAGCATTACTGGAAATCGTTAAACAAAACAATTAAAATCATGCAATAAAACAATTCTGGGTTATAACTTAAAATTAATTTCTTCTTTTGTTGCTTTGTTATATCTCTTTCACAGCTTTACTGTCTCTCACAGTTTATTTTCTCAGTCCTCTGGAAGACTGGTTATTTATTTTCACTGCTTAATTCCCGTGTCCTCCCCCTTCCGTAGTCATGCCTAGGCTGCTGGGTACTGTACTGCTGTGCTCATGCATCTCTGTTACTCCAGAGTTAGGTCACCAGCTTTATATATTGCACGGGTTTGCTTGGAAACCAGACAGGTGAGGTGAGACCAATCTCTTCCCCCCCCCCCCCCCCCCTCTTTTTTTTGTGAGCTGAAGAACAGTGCCTTTGTGATTAGCAGCAAAAGGAGCGTTAAACTGTCTTACGACTCAGAAAACATGCCTTCTCGTCAGAGAGATGATACTGCTACTTTATTTCCAAAGGCCTAAATCATTGATATTTGCAAAGTGCTTTTTGATTCCCCTTTGAAAGAATGCTTGGTGAGAGCAAAGTTTGAGAAGTTACTTAGAATTCTGACAGTTGCCCTCCTACCGAGGACGCAGCCAAGTCAGCAAGTGCAGAGCACTACTACTTAAATTGTTAAAACACTTTTCATTGTTACACTTAGTGAATCACAATTTTGCTTTATGCTTCTTTCTGCAGGAGCACTGGCATAATTTGAAGCAACAGCTACTTTAATGGGATGCAATGAGCAATTAATGAGCAAAATAATATCTGTGGTGTTCATGGTAACAGCATGTCATTGCTCCTTTGTTCTTGTTCTCATCAACTTCTTCAGCATCTGACCTATAATCCGTTTTCTTTTCATGCTTATCTACAGTACTATTACTTTAGGCAGGGCCTCATCATCCCTTTCAGCACAGGGAAAATTGATAGCGTGAAGAATTATATGAAAAGAGAATAATATGCTTTTCTTGATATAACTAGCTTCCCTTGCTCTCCACCTGTGTTGATAGCAATGACATCCTTAACCAACTTCTTGCAGTCTCCTTTTCCTCGGAGTAGTGTTGCTTATAAATTATATGTCTCCCTTTGAGTGGCAGCGTGTCCTGAATTCTGCAGTAGGATTTGCAAATGCGTAGTCCTGAACCTGTTCTAAGTCCTGTTGACTTTTAGTGCATTCTGTAGGGCCCCGTGTTCCAATGTAGTTTTGAGAATCCCTTTCCTAGGGAGTTCTGCTGGTGACCGCTCGCCCAGCTCTGCCAGGACGCAATCAGGAGGAGGAGGAGGTGGTGGTGGCATGGGTCCAGCTCCACTCCTCTTTGCATGGCAGCCGCTTGCTCCATGCTGGGCTGGGCAAAGAAAAAGGCATTTGCCTGTTTTTCTGTGGAGTGAGGGTCAGAATAGTCTTTTCTATCTCCAGAAAACTCTGAAGAGGAAAAACAGAAGCTGGGAAGAAATGTTTCAGCTGTAACTTTGTTTCAATAATTCAAGATTCTCTGAGCTATTTATTCTCACTCCCCAAACGGTGTTTGCCTTGAGAACTCGGGGGAATCAGCTGACTTCACTGTAGCCTCAAGGTGTATTAAGGATCGTATTCAAGAGCAGTAACTGCACTGGAAATCGGGAAGAAATAAAGCACAACTTATTCTAGATTTTCTTTTTTTTTTTTTTAAATTTACATTTCTATAACATCAGGAGTTTGTTTTTAATGGGGAGGAAACTATATTCAGCCATGAACTTTAATACTTCTGAGAATTCCAGTTTACTTTAGTAAAAGATGTAAAAGTTAGTTCATTATGATGACATACTCTCTATTTCTGTACCCCAGGACAATAATGTGATATCTTTTGCATAGGCTTCCTGGGGAGGAAACAATACAGTGAAATGTAAATAGAGCTCTTCCATAGTGATGTTTGATGCTACGGTGCTCAGATATTAATACCGTGTAGTCCACCAGGACAGTATTATACTATTAAAATTGTAATTTACTTATAACACCTAGGAAAAAAAATCTTTAAAAATCCTTATACTCAGGCAGATGAACTCTTCTTTGTCAAGATGTAGCATAGATGTGATGAAAAGCAGGGCCAAAGTTCTTGCGGTGTAATATGGATGCCCCTTTTCAAGTGCATATTCCTGGGATTGCTTAAGTGTGAAGCTAAGCAGGTGTATAAAGTTTTGGACAGATGAATGGAGAGGTGAAGTCTGTGTCAAACCCGAGGCCAGTTGCACTGTGGCAGCCGCAGATCAGGCTGCAGTTTTTGAAAGCTTGAGAAATTTGCAGGCTGTGTCCCTGCCTTTCAGTGCACACCAGTGGGAGGAAAATTGTTTGTCCTTCACCCAGAGAAAAGTTTGCTGCCATTTGGATAGGTTTATATTTTTGTTCTCACTGTAACTGTGCGGCTTTGCCTATTGTAGCTCAACTGAGTGTGTGTCAGGAGAGTTGGAACCTTCTAAGCCTGAGAAACAAAGGTTATTTGGGAAAGTACTTGGCCGTGTTTGCTTTTCCGGCGTGGTGGAAGAACACTGAGAAGCTAGGTGAGGATGGAGCAGTAAGCTGTGCGGATTTATCCAAACTAATTTTAAACTGGAGGATCTGGTTTGTGTAAGTGTCGCTGTGGCAGAACACGTCGGCAGTTGGAACTAATGATAAATCTGAATCTTAGTGTCCTGGTACCCACAAATTCTATGGGTTTGAAGCATTTGCTCACGTGTCTCTTTATCACATCGAAGTTTAGTTTCAAGCTTTTTGGGCTTAACATGTGCCTTTGTCAATCCTCCCCTGATAATTATAGAAAACAATTGTATTTTGCTTTGCTATTTTGGTTTTGCTATTATGGAAGGTGAAGCAGTGAAAGAAGCCTGTGTGGAGACAGGCTTCTTTCCCTATGTTGAGAGATTACAGGATAAGATTCGTGGCAGTTCAAGCCAATCTGCCTCTTCTAATTTGCCTGGTCCCATTCTTCATTTTGGAATACCCTGAAAAACTCTGGTGGTATTCCTTACAGAAGCAGGAATATCTTATCTTGAGCCAATCTGTTTTCAGTAAAATCCTCTTTCTGTCCTGATAAAATTCTCCCACTGTGTTGATCTATGGAGCGAAATTGCTGATTTGATAAACTGTGATGAAAAAGTAATTTGTCTCTCTGAAATAAAGGTTAACTGTCTGCCAGATTTCACTGTTCAAAACAACTGTTCTTTGCCTAGAGAAAAATGAGTTAGAGAAAAATTGAAACCTGGTAAAAGCATCTTTTCCTCACGTTAATCATAAGGCTTAACTGGTTTTGCTAAATTGTGAATTGCTTCTTTTGCAGGTGAGGAGAAATCTAAGTGCGTAGATTCAAATCAGGAGTGATCTCCTCTTAGTAACTATGCCAAAAAGAAGAGTGCAGAGTTGATTTTTCCTCTTGAAGCGTACGCACGTTGGGAGCGTGTCCATGTTGTCTTGCTTGCTGCATTGCATGTAGAACTCGAAAGACACGCTGTGAAATCCTCCTTGTCCCTGAATGGGCTGGTGTGCCTACCTGGCACCATGCAGGTCATGCAGACGCCCTGACTCAGTTTCCTGAAGCAGTGGAGCAACAGCAGCATGTCCCTGTGTTCCCATTAATTGCCCTGGAGCCGAGTGACTTGCCCAGGTCCCACAGGCAAGTTAAACAGTCCTCGAGATGCAGTCTACTGACTTACCTTCAGGTATTGTAGGACGTCCTAAGCATATTTCTTGAAACTAATAGCACTTAGGAGTCATTCAGAACTTGATGCATTGGCTATTTTCACGCAGAGACAATATTCTTACAATTTAGTTAGAGGAATGGTTTTTAGAGATTGTTTATTTTTCTGATAAACACAGGAAAATAACTATTCACAATAAACACTCCCTTGCAAAGGGAATAAGCGGAGGTGTGCTGACAGGAAAGAAGTTATATCCTTTCGGAAGTTTGCATATAGAATAGTAAATTGGATCCCTACTGCAATACGTATATTTATTTTTTTTTACTTTAGTAGTAGGTTGAATAATCCATAGTAGTTGTCATATAGTTGTCATTTATAGTAATAGCCTGAATGTCTTAGGCGTTAGCGTGTCTTTCATTTAGAGACAGATAATTTCTAAAATAATTTGAACATTTTTTTTTTTTTAAAGTGGGAATAAGTGCTGACATTTTAAAAACCTGTTTTAGCACAGATCATATGCACACAAGGTAAAGGTCATACTGGCCAACATAGACAACTTTTGATTCATTAAAAACTTGAAGGTGGAATAACAGCCGGTAGTATTTGTCAAGTGATCGATTAGTTTCTCAGTGATAAACATGAAAGAAAATCTTTATGCCACAAGCAGTTTTGTCAAGTAGCTTAGAGAGGCTCCGTTTGACGGATAGAGCCTTCAGGGAAGAACCTAAAAGGAATCAATTCTTGTCCTGACTATAACTTAGCATAAGTTCATCATTAAGCAACTCTACTCATCATTAATTTTCAGCAGTCCATCTGTCTTTGTTTTATGTTCATATACTACCTACTTCTCACTCTAATCACCTACAAAAATTTGAACTGAGTATTTAACAGCCGAAATACTTGTCCCAATAGCTAATAGCTTTAGGTTTTTGTTCCAGAAGCATACAAGGACTTGTATTTGTCAGCTAGAAGCAAACAGATTTTAGGCTGGGAAGGGAAAAGAGTTGTTTACAATCAAACAAAGACTTCTCTTGTGTCACTAGCAAGTCACCATTGCCACCTTCTGTCGTACCTGCTTTCAGGTTAACATCAAGTCTTTCACAGCTGATTGAAGGGGGCAAGGCTGTGTTTTTTCTGATCAAACCGCAAGAAGGACAGCAACACTTGCTCTGTTTTCCTGTGGCCCATCTTTTTGTAAACAATCTTAGAAATTACTCTTGCTTTTCTGGCTCTTTGGGTTCAGGCTATTGTCCAGAAACATGTTGGGATTCAGCATGAGGGACAATACCTGGTCATCTAGACTGGCATAATCTGAGGCCGCACCTGGAGTACTGTGTCCAGGTCTGGGCTCCCCAGCTCAAGAAGGACAGGGAACTGCTGGAGAGGGTGCAGCATAGGGCTACCGAGATGATTAGGGGACTGGAACACCTCTCTGATGAAGAAAGACTGAGGGAATTGGGTCTCTTTAGTCTGGAAAAAAGACGGTTGAGGGGGTACCTGATCAATGCTTATAAATACTTAAAGGGTGGGTGCCAGGAGGATGGGGCCAGGCTCTTTTTGGTGGTGCCCAGTGACAGGACAAGAGGTAACGGGCACAAACTTGAGTATAGGAAGTTCCACCTAAACACGAGGAGGGACTTCTTTACCTTGAGGGTGGTAGAGCACTGGAACAGACTGCCCAGGGAGGTGGTGGAGTCTCCATCTCTGGAGACGTTCAAAACCCGCCTGGACGCCTTCCTGTGCAACCTGCTGTAAGGTGGCCCTGCTCTGGCAGGGGGTTGGACTAGATGATCTCCAGAGGTCCTTTCCAACCCTATGATTCTATGAACAGGACCAGGTTGCTGTTAAAGATTATGCAAATGTCAAATCGTCTCAATTATGTACAAGATAAGGTCCATAAATATCCATCTCTTCCGTGAACTTAAGTGGCTTGTGATTTGGGTGTGTTTATTTTTTTTTTTGAGAGACATAGACTGAACTGCACAGCAGTACTTCAGTTTTTCTTTTCCAGACAATTTTTTTGGCTTAGGACTCTCAGCTGCCTTGGTGTTTGTGGTTTGCCAAATAGAGTCTGAGGAAAATTATGCATTTGCCAATAATAACTGAGATTGGGGTCCCCAGATAATATAAATCCCCTCTTTATTTTGAGCTTGGCTTTGAAAATTTGCCTAATCTTCCCATTTCACATTATCATCTATGTATTCACAACCACTGATTTTTAAAAGAAAATCTTCTTATTCATAACAACATGCCAAACATCTCTGGAAAAATTTAAATACTTTTTTTTTTTTTTATTCATCAGTGACTCTAATGCAGCTATCGTGCTCGATGAATTTGATTTACTTGAAATTGCTGACAGGAACAGGGGGGAGGGGGAAGAAAAGAGAAAAATGTTTTTCAGTTTTCGTACAAAATGTTCTATGTCAATTCAGAAAGTGAGGGGCAAATGTGAGCCTATATAGCTTACAGCAGTGGCAGAACATGTGCCTCTAGCACGCCTTTGCTGTGGGAGGCAGGCGCTTGCTCTGGAGTCCCCAACCTTGTGAATTTGGCTTTTAAATTGTAGTGTGACTGCTCAGGGTTCCCCCCACAGTAACAAATCGAGGCCAACCATGCTCAGCACAGTTCCTTAGGAAGAGAAGTATAATACCCACAGTATGAACTGCTGCCAGACTTATCTGGTGTAGGTTTTTTTTTGTATCTTCTTTATGTCGTCTTCTTTATGTCTTCTTGTCAGTTGGGAGGGAGGGCTCTGAGTAAATTCGTGATACCTTCTTGTCATTTTGAGAAGTAGAACTCTGAAAATTTTGTGTGACAAACAAACTTTTGCAAACTTGTTTAAATGGCCACAGCTATGTTTCATCAAAAACGTTTGTCTTGTGCCTCATTCTTTGTACCTAATGCTAGAAATGCATGGAGAGGCAGAGGTTGGAGGGGATGCATCTGAGGAGGGGAATATGAAGAAAAACTTGCAAGCTGCTGTTCCATGGTAAGCCATTTGACCGAGGTGTGTGAGAGAGGATTAATATTTACCCAGTGTTAGCAATAAGCAGCATATACAGTGGAACATCAGTTGAGATCACCAGATGCTCCTGTTACGCTTCGGTGTAAATCAAAAGTAGCTCAGCTGAAGACAGTTTCAATCGTGCAATGAAAAGGAGATATTATCTTACCTTGAACACATTAAGTCTGTGAAGTCTATAAAACATCCGTTCCATACTGACAGTTCGCCAGAAAAGCTACTCTTGTCCCATTTATTTGCCAAGGGCTCTTCTTTCACTCCCTGAATTTGTATGGATTATCAATGTACTCACACACAGAGTTCATCAGTCTCCTTTTCCATTCATTTGTATTAAATGGAGAAGGAGATCTACAGCAATAATCATACCCTCCTTCTTTCTAGCTTCTGTGTTATGCTTTTAACAGGAATGGAAAGAATCAACGATTTTTTTTGGAAAAACCCCAAAATCTCCTACTGACGTTTTAATGAGGAATCCACTTAAGAGGAGTTCATTTTAAATTGTCTATCTCGGTGTGCATTTTCTGTATTGATAATAAAAAGACACTATATATGGAAGTTTTAAATTTATGCTCAGAAATTATTTCAGGAAGCAGTTAAACAGAAGTTAATGGAGGAGAAAAGTGGCAATGTGTCACCTCTTTATTACCTGGCCTCTTGAGTCTGAATGTAATGGGGACTAATTTTGTTTCTGGCTATAACCTCACTGGCAATCTCCAGAAACCTGATACAATGTTCTTAGATTTACAGGTGCAAAAAGCTGCCCATGGAAACTGAGTTAAATACTAGCCCTGCTTCTGGGTTCCTATATCCTTCTAGGAGTTTCCTCTCTTTTGCTTTTTCTGGTTGTCCCAGATTTCTGCAGCAGTGTTTGCAACTTGAGTGGTAGTTTTTGTGCTAACAGTTGCCACCCTCAAGTAGAGTCTTTAGAAACATTTTCCCATCTGTGTGACAACGCTGTTAAAAGCACAGATCCTAAAACACCCAGTAGGGCCAAAGAGAGTCCAGTAAGCTTTCTGAGAGTCAAGATGATTTTTTCAGTTACAATTACATGTTGTGTAAATTGAACACAAACTTCGGAGAGATTTTGATGCTTGTAGCCACACAGTCCAGCACATTTGAGAAAAGTATATTGAAAGCGAGTCCACAGCTGGCCTTTGTAGATCTCGGTTTTGGGGAAATAAAGAAACGAAGACACCCTCTGGGCTCAATGGAGGAGTGTCCTACATTGCCACTATTAGCTAAGTGCTCACTGAAGAAAAATCTGTGGAAGATAAGATGGTTGTTCAGCACCTGAAGGACCTTAGCAAAGAACATAGACATTTTACGTAGGCCCCAAATGCACAGAGATGCTGATGAGACTACCGAGGCTCATATATGCTGGAAATCCAGGCTGAGTTGAACAAAAATGTCCTGTGTTGGCAGCTGAAATAAAAAGACTAACAAAACAGATGTATGTTTGCTCACCTAGACTGGAAGCCATAATGCAGTCTTTGTAGATTAATACTTACCAAGAGCTTCCCAAATTCCCTGCGCATTTATGGGAGTAACTTATTGAACATTGACAGTGGGAATAAGCAGCTTTAGAAGAGCCACGGCACCTGCCGTTTCATGATTAACACTGCAATATCTACTAGTTCATCTGCTTTGTCTGTGTTAAAGTAGCATAAGGAAGCTGGTGTGGAGTCTAACCTGTGGGTTGCACGTTTTTGTCAGCGATTCCATGACTAAAGGCCGTGGATTTTTTTTTTTTTTTGCCTGCTTGTCATCCTGTTTTTAACAGCTAAATAAGAGTGAAAACATGATGGAAGTGGGTTTTCTAAAGAGGGGAAGGATAGGGTCAAGGGGTGCTTGGTAGTGAGGGTGCTGAATCTATTTATCCTTGCTGCCTCAAATACCCTCTAGTATTTTGCAGATGATCTGCTCATGTTCTCCTTACTGACCGCCTGGGAGTTCTCAGACCTTTCCAACCCATTCCTGAGCCTCAGGCACACCATCTTCAGTTCCCAAGAGCACATGCCAAACAGCAGAGTTAACCTGTTCCGTGCTCCCTACCAGATTCTCTTTTCCAGGACCCCGGATGCCATTATCTTCTAGTTCTCCCCAGCACTGAAACTCCAGTGAAACCCTTCATTTACTGCCTCAAGATCCTTAACTTCTTCCACCCCAGGACCTCCACTTCTACAAACTCACCCTTTGTATTTCCAGTCTTCAATTCTTATTCACACTTTTCAGTTCTGCATTTTGATTTTTACATTCTTGCTCGCTACTGGCACCACTACCCCCCTGCACTCTCTATTGAAGTATGGTTTAAGCTTCGGGGCTCTTTGTTAGTAGGGGTTTTTTTCACTTGCTTGTTCAAAGAGCAAAATCTTTGATATTGGGGGTGGTTATTGGAAACCCACCTGGAGAGGATGTTGGGACCAGAAATGTAAGGTATGCATGATAGTGAAGGTGAAGTGGAATAATGACATATACCTATGTAGCTTGGCCAAAGTTTCTCTTTAAGTAAACAAGTGGAGAGAAGAGATTTTAGGTGCTGTTTGTCCAGAAATTTCTGTTCACTCTTGATCTCTCCAGGGGAGCTGCAGGTGGAGTTGGTTATGTTGTCCGTCAAGTATATCAGCACACGCAAACAGCAGCAGCTTTCAGCACTTCTGTTTCCTGCAGGGCTCGTGGCTTCGCGCACATGGATGGGGCATTCAAGGTCTGTAATAAATTCATGAGTTGCAGTGGTAGCTGCCTACCCATTCCTTTCATCCCCTCCAATATATTTGAAGATAGAAGTTCTGCTTTTGTAATTTACTTTGCTCTGGGGCTGTGCACTTACTTTTGTACTTTTAGCAATAAAGGCATCAAAATATTCTTTATAATGAAATACAGTTATTAAAAAAAGTATGGAAAATGCAACAAACATGCTTTAGTGCAAAAAAATAGGAATACAACTATGTTACAGCGTAAACAGAAGTGTAACTTTTAGTTCAGTGTGACACTACAGTAGCTGCTGCAATCAAGATTTGGAAGTACTTTTTGGAAGAAATGGTTTGTTTCTCAGCAGAAGCTGCGGAATCTAATACAGACAGTTGTAATTGGTCTTCCAGCATAAAATGCCAGTTTCCTTCACTCTCCCCTCAACATAACACAAGATTCTGTGTTTTTATAAGCCTGCCAAGCTGAAATCTCAAGGAATAGATTTACATGGGGCATTAACTGCAATATGTAGCTAGGAAGCTGTGCAATGAAAGAAAGATATGTGGAAATTCTTGCAAATTATAGACCTAATCCACTTCCTGGGTGGCTCCAGGGAGTTCTGTTGTAAAGGATAGCCTCATCTTAGCAAAGGATAGATGAGCCTGTATGTATCTCTGGTAATTAATGACGAGAAAAACCCTGAAGGTTGAACGGAAAGAAGGCCAAATTGCAGAGAACAGAGTTGGAAATGCAGGATTTCATATGTAGAATGGGAAGACTAATTAGCTTTTATTATCCATAGGAAATAGGACTGTTTAATCTTGCAGGGAAGTCATGAAGTGGTAGTTGGCCGTTGATATAAGAGAGGAATTGGTTTGTCACTGAGTCACAAAGGGTTTTGTAACTGATACTAAAATTTTTCTCGTATTTGAGAGCGAAGCTCAAGGAATTAGTCATGTTGTGAAGTGAATCCAGGCTCGAGTGAGCGGCACCAGCTGCGGGGTACAAGGCAAACTACCTGAGCTGTGTGAATCTTGAAGATATCTTAGTAAGTTTGCCACCTCTCCTTGAGTTGTTTCCAGTCCTTCAGAAAGACAGTGGGTATTCCTTGCTGCCTTGGGATACTTCTTAATGGAAAAGCTCTGGTTTGTCGATGCTCCGCTGGAAATGGCCACCAAGCTACATCAGACAAGAAGGTAGGCGCCCAACCTTTTTTTTTTTTTTTTTTTTTTTTTTTTTTTGCATTGGTAGTTCCATCTGTAAAAGAATGGAAGCAATTATAAGCCATGCATTAATGAATGTGCTGGAATAAGGCATTAATACTAGATTGTGTATGTGTATATTAAGATTAATGTAACTTTAATGTGTTAGCTTTTGTGGCAGGATATTTGAACCCGTATGTACATTTAGACACCATATTTTATTTAGTTTTGGTAATCGTTGTAGTGATGCAGTCACTATTAGTCTTGCCTGTGAAGACATATAGATAAGACAGGAAATAACAATGACTGTTCTTTCAGTAAACTTTGACTATATTCTATGCAAGTGTTATTGGAAAGTCTACTTGTACAGCTATAAATATTTGCATCTTTAAGTAGAGCTTGTGTTTTTGTGACTTATACTGATGGACAGACAGACTGGCAGCTTTGTTCCATACTTTAAACTTATAATGAATTCTTCAGATTCTAGAATTAGCAAGTGGTCAGTAGGTTATTTATCTATCCATCAATCTGCAAATAATATTTTCCCAGAATGGTGTGCCTCAATTGTATGTAATTAATGGCACACATCGAATATCACCATGGCTGGACAGTTTGCATAAGCAGTTGCCAGACAGACCAGTGATATTTTCTGCTTTGTTTTGAAACAATGTAATTAGTCTTGGGGTGAGAGGCCATTCCACAGTGTATTTAGTTAGGCTGAGATCCTCAAAAATAGATTTAAGTGTGGTTTTGTGTAGGCAATTTCCAAATTAAATTTTGGCTTGACATATTATTGTTTCCTTAAAGCTTTAAAACTTAAACTTATTCTTATATTAAAGAAAAATAAATTCAGGAAAATATGACTTAAACGTGTGTGCTACATAAAGATGTCAAAAGTGCTATAATTATATTTCATCAAGTGTAACTTAACATTTTAATAGGTAGTGTCTAGGGCTGATCTGACAAGGCATTCTTAAAGTTTTGAAATGAATGCTCAAAATAAGAAAACATGCCACTTAAATTTAATGAATCATTTCTATAAGGTAGGGTCTAGCATTCCTAGCAAAGCCAAGTATTTCACTTAGAAGGGGCCGTATTATATTCTCAAGTGCTCTGAAGTGGGTGGTGTGTGTTCTTTCACTTTTGATTTCAAAGAGCAGAAAAAACACCTATTCTTCCTTTCTGCCTACTGTTGGGGCAGAAAAAGGCCAGCCCTTTGCTAAAAGTCTCTAGCATGAATTTGGGCTGAATCAGTGCAAATTCTTCAAAATATAATTAATTGCATTACATTAGTTACCCAACCGGTCCTTCAGGTGTGTGATCAACAGCACTAAGTTGACAAGTTTATCAATCACTTTAGAAGACAAATCCTGATTAAATAAGAAAGGGACTTAATCTTTATGCTACAACATAAATCATGTGTACTGCTCACTACGAGATGGGATCAATTTAATTTCCTACAGCTGTGCTACTGACAGCTATTGTTTATAAAGCAACACAGAATTACTTGCATTAAATCAAGAACTTGGCTGGAAGTGGACGCTGCATATCAGCTTGCCTAAACCAGAAGATCAAGAAAAGACACTTGTATCTGACTTCGCGTGATACAGCATGTCCTTTTGCCAGGCACTGCGACTGGTGTGTTTACATTTGAGGAGAGGCAGTGCAGCAGGGGTGATTGGCGAGGGGGAGCCTCGTCTGCTGTTGGAGGAATGGAAATAGGGAGATGGTCTGCCCTGCACGGGTAGGGTTTGTCCATTGACTATGAGTATCGTCACTTATGAGATGCATGGCATGTATGCATGTGTGTAACTACATACACAGTATATAGATCCATCGTATAGTATATAACCATATAAATAATCTAAACTATGGCTTTATTAAATCCTAATACAAAAATTCAGTCTAGAGAGGCACCCATAATGACTAGAGCTTCTTACGTTTTGCTTCCTTCTATCCCTCTTCCAGGCCCTCCTTTTTCTTATTTGTGTTAATTGCCCCCTTGTTTTCTAATTTGGTCATTATGTATCTTATACCGGTGTCCAACGTTGCAACTTAATGACTTCATTTGTATGGGGTTAAACTTAAAGAAGCTTTGAAGTCCCTGATATGCAAATGGTAAATCCTTGTGTTTTTAACAGCACATTTGCAAAAGACAGTCAGAAGATGCTTAGCACCTGACTGAATCTACAAAACCAGGATGAAAGCAT
The DNA here is from genome assembly GCF_965231255.1 of Vanellus vanellus. NCBI lineage: Eukaryota > Metazoa > Chordata > Aves > Charadriiformes > Charadriidae > Vanellus > Vanellus vanellus. The sequence goes on from NC_138919.1 coordinate 8,215,418, forward strand.
AAAGTTGAGAGTGAAATTTTCTGCTCCACTACATGCGTGATGCTTCCACCAAAAAATATAGTCTTCAAATGAAGAGAAGTTGCACACATTTAACAGAGGGAAGTATTCTCAGTGCTGGCATCTGGCTTGTTTTTAGAGGGAGAGCCCCAAACTGATAAAACTTGTGCTGTAAACCCTCAGCAGGGTGTGTGAGGCATATAACTTTTTTTAATGCAAAAGCTCATTTCTTTTAAATGTATTCCTCTCGGTTGTAGCTGTAATTTACTGAATATTTCTGAATACATTAATGTATTCTTTATTAAAGAACAGAAAAGTTTCCTGCTGTTTGTGCATTACTTTGGGTGGCTTAATTAATTGTCTAGACTAAAGGTATGATGTAGTTCTTAGTTCGTATGTCTCCTGCAGCTGAAGGCATGCATTTCTTGAAGGGATTAAGTGGCTCTGAAGGCTGGGGAATGACTGGACTTTGAAAAACTCCCCAAAATTTCTTATGTAATGATTTTTGTCATGGTGAAAGCTACAGTGGCTGGGGTTCCAGGCAGAAAAGTTAATCTCTTCCAACACAGCGCAACAATTCCTGCGTAGTTCTATTGATGTTCCTCTTTAAGAGCAAATTGCTTGTAAATATTTGTTTGTCTTCCACTTCTGAAATATATGACTGCAAATTCATCATCATCTTGCTGTCTTGGTGAAGAGAGAGGGAAGTTCCTCCTGCAAGGAACGAGAGTGAAGTGTTCTGCGCCAGTGAGTGGTAGTGAGCTGAGGAAATTCTTTTATTACTGGTATCTTTCAAGTGCTGTTTTGCTGAGCGGAGAGTGCTGCCGGGCCCGCGTGAAATTATGAGACAGCCTCATAATTTCATAAAGCATGGAGGCCAGGTACCGAATAACATTGATGTCGGGGTGCTTATCTCCCTGGCTTTTGGCTCTCGTGAGGCATCTGTCCAAACACGGAACAGGCTGGGAGGCAGCCCCTGGTAACTCTGGAATGTGCTAACGAAGAGACTAACCGTGCTTCCTGTCGTGGTGGGGCAATATGACGTGGAACGTACAGGGAATTAAATTCTTGACAAAACATGCTTTGCAATGAATTAAACTTGATGTAAGTAGGCTGATTTCAGTGATGGCAAAGAGAAAATTAAAACCCATTCGTGGAAAAGTGAAAAATTGCAAGGAAGTGTCAATATCCTGGCAGTTGTTCACTGATATTGATTGAAAATTAAAGATAAGCCAATTTCTAGGGAGTTTCTACAGTAGCCAGCTCATGTTTTGGTCCGGATTTGTTCAGTTACAGTGCACTTGGGACATTAATGGGACTGTTCTGCTGATCACAGGTATTGCATGTGTTGCTGTATAAACACTGTCAGGACTGGACGTTGCTATGAGATCTGGTATATGTGTACAGTAGAAGGGTCCCTTTACTGGCAAACTTGTCACCAAGTAAATGAGACTCAGCGATAAAATAAACAGTGATGAAGTACCAAAATACTATTAATAACATTCTAGACATGGAAGAAAGAGATATACAGAAATTAAAACTACATTTGGGGTTTTCACCTGGGAGACTACCTACAGTTAAATGAATCGTTGTTGTGCTGTGCTGTTGTATAAAACAAGACAAGTTATTCCTCAGTATCAGCGAAAAGAAAAATGAGAGCCTGGGGGAGAGCCTTCATGACACTCTGAATTTTATTGTCCCCATGGATTGCTCTTTGATTTCCTGGATCAGCTTTTGAACTTGACTGTTTTTGTGCTGTTATGACTCAGCAACTAGGGCAGTGGGAGCGAGATCATTCTTCTGCTTTCCTGATTTTGGGTCAGAGATGGATACTGCAATGGAATGGGGCTCACTGGTAGGTGCTGGCTGTAGAGACCTTATAAGCATCAGGGATGCACAGAGGTGCAACTTCCAAATGGCTAAGCTGCCCTGCCTGCCAGCGGTGCTGGCTTCTGGCTTTCCTGGGCTTTATGGACAAAGCATAAACTTTAAAAGCTCTCTTCTGTCCCCCTGCTCCTTCCACACCATTTCAGGCAAGCAGGTAGATCAAATATTAAAGAACCAATCCTTTCATATCCACTGAATATTTCCAAATGCATTTGGGACATTTTGAGCTATGAAGTCATGCTGAGTTGTATTTACAGGTAGTGCTTATTCTAGTCTTATTCATGCATTTCTTAGAACATGTGCTGCACACTAATGTCATCAGTGCCCCGTCCACTACCACTGAAATGTTTTCCCAAGGACGATAAAAGGTTATGTTTTTGCAGTCTCTGAAATGCTCAGCAGAATATTCAAATGTCTCGATTGCCAAATTGTGAAATTTGTTATAAATCCTGATGATTCATTCCACTGTTGCTCTGAGGCGAGAGTGACTTTTTAATGCATATTGAGTGAAAATTGGGTGTGAGAAATTGCACTGGCAACATTAGTTGTTACAGTCATTAGTACTGATCTGATTGTGAATTTTGGTTTTGTTCAACATGAACTTCACATGCTCATGCAAGCCACGCTGGAAATTTAAGCTTTTATAAGGACAAATGCACAACTTGAGTAACATCTACACAAACACTTAAAAACATTGTTAATGATTCTAACTCTCTCTTGCCCTAGAGTTAATAGAAGTGAAAACAGAAATTAATTCTTTGGCGTTCACCTTGGCTGATTTTTCAAGATTTCCAGCAAGAATAGCAATATTGTACAAGAGGTTGTGTTTTTTTTTGTTTAGATTCCTTCATGATAGCTGTGGTCACTTCCTACATTGTCTTCTGAGCTTCGTGAGTACGTTGTCTTTACCTGTCATATCTGAGCCTTCTCCCATCGCAGGGATTCATTGATCGGTCACACCAGGCTGCAGTCTACTCCAACTAATGTGAGTAGTCCAGGATAGGAGCGTAGCACGTGCATTTTGTTTTTTCTTCAATTCCTGTGTTCCTTATAGTAGAGTGAGTTCATGGGTAGAGCTTAGGAGACTATTTTCAAGAGATGTAGAACTTGCTCTGGGACCATAAATTGTTAGGAATCTGCAGTGTAAATTTTTTTTTTTTTTTTTAGAGTAAAACCTTTGATATTGACTTTAGAACTTCTTCTAAGGTGTTTATGTGTGCAAATCATAGACAGTTGCAGTCTTAAAAAGCTACGCTTGTGCTTCTCATCTTGTTTTCCATTGCCATTGACAGTTTGTATCTAAGACGTGAAGCTTCAGAATGAAAAGATATCTTAAAAGAGCTATCACTGTACTGAGAAATGCTACTGGTGAAGATAGTCTTAGGATTTTAACTGGCATTTTTGTTTGAAGAAGGAATGTCATGAACAGTATCTTTGACAAAATAAGACAGACATGAAGACCTAAGGACCAGTAGAACTTAATTTATACTTGTGCTTGGAAAGGAATATCAAAAGGCATCATTGCACATTGATTATGTAAACTTACACATTTTATTCCTATATATATTTGTCATTTCTAGATGTCACTCTTCAGGAAAATACCTGTTAGCAACCTTATGTTGAAAAAGAAAAGCATTAAAGCAGCCTGGCCGTGTTGTCTCTGATGTGGATCAAAGGCAGTTGTATCCCTTTGGGGTAGATGCTAAAGTAAGGGAAAACTTGCGTGATCTTCAGTTGGGTTCTTTATGTACCTTAAGAAAGAAGACAAAGTAGCATAATTTTGGGAGAAACGGATAGCTCTGGGGCTGTCAGGAGGATGTCAGAATCTTCCTGATTTTGAAAAAGACTTGATCTTTAAAAATAGACCCCTGTATCCACATTTAGATATAAAAAAAAAAAAAAAAAACAAAACCAAAACTCAGAGTGTAATTAAGTTTGTATGTCAAAACTAGTCAGATTTTTTTAGCACTTCTTTTTTAAGTCTCAACACAGTTATTTTTATTTCATCTGACAAATTAAATCTTTCATTGCTACTTCCTTTATATTACTGAATCTATGCTAATCTCTGTTTGAAGTATATGCAAGAATATTTTCTCTATTCGTTGTATTTTCTTTTCCTGGCAACAAAAAATTGCCATTTCCACAGCTGAACATTAGAAACATCACAAGTACCCATGAACTTTTACTATTTTTCTATAGAGCTGTTGTTTCAGAAAGTCAAAGAACTTGAAATGTGTTATATTCTCAAATAGAAATAAAGAATGTAGATGGTCCTTGAAATGGAAGTTATGAAGAATTCTGAAAAGGCATTTTTGTCACCAAGTTTAAAAAGATATTCCAAAATATGTCCTTTTCAATATAATTATGAAAATATTCTAAGTAATTATGTTCATATTAATCAGACTAATATGTTCCATGTAACAAGGTACCTATTAAAAAGCTGAAGGAATAACCATATTAAAACCTCAAACTAATCATTGATAAAGCTGACACTTTTAATTTGCCTTTGATGTTCAAATTGAGATGAATGCATATTTGATCAGAAATAATATTTTTGATAATTGATAATATGATAGTTATTACTATTTAATCACTCAGAAAAATTATGTATTTTAAACTGACTCCAGTATTATTGCACTTGTTGGAGTTAAAAACTTCTGCCGGAGATTCTGTGTAACAGGTGTATTTTCTCCTCCTGTCCTTCCTTCTGTGCTGCTACTGTCAACAGGTACAAATTTTGCACAGCTGTACTTACCTAAGCTTATGTTATGTTTTTAATTTTAAAGAAAGCAGATAAATATACTTGTGATAAAACCATACTGTGGAATATTTGCTCAGGTTCTATCAACTAAAAGGCTTTTCCAGGATCAGTATCAAATCTTTTCCGAGTCAAAAACCAAGCCTCAGTTTCTTATCTGTATGATTTTAGTTGATAGCTGGGGAAAATTTGAGGAGAAACAGAAAAGACAACCTGCTTAAAAATACAGCATGAAGTGGCTTCATCACGCTCTTGTGAAACAGACTAAAGTCCAGAATTCGCACTGGGACAATGAAGCATTTCAATTATGCCAGAGGGAGGTTGTGACCGCTCTTCTGGCTCTGAATTGATGCTTCTGCTCAGCTGCTTGTAGAGATGACAAAGTATTTTTGTTTTTAGTAGAAAACTGGGGGAACAAAGAGAGTGGGAGACAGGCTGACTCTTGGGCATCTGCTGCCAGAACTTGGTGAGCCAGCTAGCGTGAGCTCCAGAATACCTCGTGCAGGAAGAAATACAAGTAATGTGTCGGAAAAGTGTTTTGATAGGGCTTAACACGTAGCTGAGTTAGCTTGCAATTGGAGTGGATAGGTGTTGTCTCTTGGTTGTTTCTGGTAGCTCAACTTGGTATATAGCTGAATTGCATGTCTCTGCTTTTTGTTTAGAGATGCAGGGTGCCTTTCACACATCAGACGTGTGCAGCACTGCACTGATGGGGCATGTAACTAGTGGGACTTGCTTCTTCCTTCGCTGTTGTAGTATCTCCCAATTACATAGTTCAGAACTCTCCAACAAGTTCTTGACAGTATTGGTGAAAATTGCATCAGCCATTCTTTCGCTGTTGCTGATAATTAATGTTGCAATTTAAGGTGAACACAGGAGGCAATACTGGGGTTTTTTGTTAGTAACAGTATTGGATCATCAGTAATGATGATGATGAAACTTGAAATCCATGGCAGAATAAAACCAAAGCGTTTAAAAAGTTAGAGCCTTTGTAGTGTCCTGATACCGGCTTGCCCAAACATGTCCGTACCAGACAGCTCTACCAGAAAGAGCAAAACACCCAAATGTGGCATAGGCTTATTATAAAAAATTGAGGTTTTGGTTCTTATGCTATACTGATACCCTACAAATTATTTTTGCTCCCTAAACAATCTTTGACATTTCAAACCAAATTAGAACAGTGTTACTTCAGTTAGACTCTGTTCTACATTTTGACAGCCAGTTTGAATAGATACATCTCTCTTATTTTCTCTGGACCTAGTTTTGGATAATTGAATCTAAGACATTCCTTATTAGTAGTGAAAGACTATGAAGCTCTAGGAGAATAGTAAAGAATAAAAATACATGTTTGTGGACTCCTTAATGAATTGAAATGAAAATAAATGTTTCAGTTGAACTGGCTACTCCATTTATTTTTTTTTTTCTGATTTATTGAGGAAAATATTGAGATTAGATCAGAAGATGAAATTTCCATTTCTTAGACTCACATCTGGAAATTAGTTGCTGCAAGTGCTTCATGTTGAGTACCTAAAGTTGTAAGCTGTTTTTAGAAACCTTTTTCAGAAGAGTTTTCTGAATTGCTATTTATAAGCTGCACAAGTTTGTTATGAACTTTACAAAACTAATGTGAAAGTATAGGACATGATATAACGCAAGACAGTGAGATCTGTAAATAAGTTGACTTTATCCACTTGCTTGTTCTTTTATAGCTTCATTTAATCACACTCCCAGGTGCGACTTGGATGCAACATGGCAATTAATCATTTCTCTAAATGCTGCTGTCTATCAGAAAAAGGGAATTTTTTCTTCGATAAAACCTCAGCATGGAGTTTAGCTCTTGATCTGAAGTAAGAATGCATTTCTGGTGAAACTCATATTTTTGGAGGCTACTATAAACTTTTAGGAAGGTTATTTAAGTGACAAAATTTGCACAAGCCCAAAGTTAATGCAAACATTTCTGGAGATGTATTTAATGGTGTAGATGCTATATGATGACCTTTACACTGTAATAAGTATCTCCCAAAGGGTATATTTCTGGCTTTTTCTGACTAAAAAAATTTTTAGAAGCTGAAAGAAAATTGATGGTGGTAAGAAGAAAATGTTTGGTTTTGTTTGTTTTTTTTTTTTTTTTTTTTTTTTCCTGGACTGACTTAATTTTAATCCAAATACCAGCTGTTTCCTTCTTTTGCTTTTTCTGTGCTTTGGCCTGCATCTGGCCAAACTTCTAGATTTGTATCTAACTTACTGAAAAAACTGTACTGAACAGATCGCTTCTGATGATTTAAGTATCACTTCCTTTATTTAGAACAATTTCTTACTCATTGGAGTTCATTCACTGGTGTATGAAGTTGTTCATCAAACTCAGAATTCTTTGTGGTCCTGCACAAACATTCTGGTATATTTGGCCATCAGCATGGAAAAGAAGTTTAGGTCTAATAGCAGCCTCAGAAGAATTTTAATCTGGATTGAAATAATTTTTTTTTTTTTTTTTCCTGAAACTGAAGATCTGTGTTCCCGATTGAAGAGCGAAATCAGAAATACAAAATATTAAAAGTGAAAAACTGGAGAAACTGGCTGCTCATGGCTTGGATGGGTGTATTCTTTGCTGGGTAAAAAAGCTGTCTGGCTCTCCAGGCCCAAAGAGTTGTGGTGAATGGAGTTAAAGCCATTGGTGGCCGGTCACAAGTGGTGTTCCCCAGGGCTCAGTACTGGGGCCACTTCCCTTTAATATCTTTATCAATGACCTGGACGAGAGGATTGAGTGCACCCTTAGTAGGTTTGCAGATGACACCAATTTGGGCAGAAGTGTTGATCTGCTTGAGGGTAGGATGGCTCTACAGTCGGACCTGGACAGGCTGGATGGATGGGCTGAGGCCAATGGTGTGAGGTTCAACAAGGCCAAGTGCCGGGTCCTGCGCTTGGGTCACAACCACCCCATGCAGCGCTACAGGCTTGGGGAGGAGTGGCTGGAAAGCTGCCCAGTGGAAAAGGAGCTGGGGGTGTTTGTCAACAGCCAGCTGAATATGAGCCGGCAGTGTGCCCAGGTGGCCAAGAAGGCCAACAGCGTCCTGGCTTGTATCGGGAATAGTGTGGCCGGCAGGACTAGGGAAGAGATTGTGCACCTGTACTCTGCCCTGGTGAGGCCACACCTCGAGCACTGTGTTCAGTTTTGGGCCCCTCACTATGAGAAAGACATTGAGATTCTGGAGCGTGTCCAGGGAAGGGCAAGGAAGCTGGTGAGGGGTCTAGAGCACAAGGCTTATGAGGAGCGGCTGAGGGAACTGGGGCTGTTGAGCCTGGAGAAAAGGAGGCTGAGGGGAGACCTTATCGCTCTCTACAGCTGTGTGAAAGGGGGTTGTAGTGAGGTAGGGGACGTTGGTCTCTTCTCCCAAGTAACAAGTGATAGGACAAAAGGAAACGGCCTCAAGTTGTGCCAGGGGAGGTTTAGATTGCATATTAGGAAAAAATAGTTTACTTGAAAGCATCGTCAAGCATTGGAACAGGCTGCCCAGGGAAGTGGTTGAGTCACCATCCCTGGAGGTATTTAAAAGATGGGTAGAAGTGGTGCTGAGGGACACGGCTTAGTGGTGATTTTGGCAGTGTTAGGTTAATGGTTGGACTCGGAGATCTTAAAGGTCCCTTCCAACACTGACCATTCTATGTTTCTATGATTTAGGACTACGAAGACTATGAAATGACATATAGAATTTCCATATATATATAAGGAAATTAATCATTTTTTATAATTAGTAAATTAAAAAACTCAATAAGGACCTTAGTGAGGAAAAACAGTACCATGAAGGCAAAACAAAAAACCTTATAAACCCCCCCCCAGATTAGACTTTGCTTGTTTGGACAAATTTATCCTAGGTTTTAATGTCAGATGGACTTTTCAAGTGGATCTTGGAATGGTTTGTTCAGGGCCCTGTTCTAACAAATGCGCTTGTTAACAATTTGGCAATGGAGAGGAAACTTCAAGGGTGGATTTGGGAGAGGGTTCTTGTAAAAACCTGAAGAAAATGATCGTAATTCAAATAAATTTTGAAGGAACTGGAGACATGATCCACTATTAAAAAGGTAGAATTTCATGAAGACAGAGGCAGTGCAATGTATTAAGGAGGGAAAACTCCTCGGCACAAGTACACTGTGGCATCCATGGACTTTCCAGCCCACAGCAGAAGAGCCCCTGAAATGGAGTGGGTTGCAGACCGACAGTATGCCAGTTTGTCAAGAGATTGGGGCTGCTTATTTCATAAAGCCACATCTCACGTCGGGACGTGTTAGCAAGAGTTTTGTGTGTAAGAAACAGAAGGTAATTAATCTGTGCTATTTGGAGCTAATGAGGCAGAAATATTGCTTGGATTTGGACATCATGCTGATGATGCCTGACATGGTGATGTCAAACATGCTGACAAATTTCAAAGGAGAGCAAAGTGGAAATCGTGACCTGTGAAGAAAGATTAAGCGGAGTAGGTTTATTTAGTCAGAGGAGAGGAGAAGGCAGGACGATGCAGCTCTTTGGTTGCTCGTTGCTTCACGCCTAGGTGAGGCAGGAAGAAGTCGAACGCAGACTGCTCGTACTGCTGCTAACGAAATCCACTACTAAATCATGAGAGTGCTCTAGAGCAGCTGCTGCATTAGGCAAGTGGTGCCAGAAGGCTGATGTCTAATGTGAAGGATGAATTTTACCCAGTCTTATGTCACTCTGCAGCTATTACAACGTTAACCAAAACTGTAAGGAGCAAAGGTTACCTTGTGAGAAGCCAGCATGGAACTGCTGGGTCCCTGCTCAAAAAAAAAAAAAAAAAAAAAGCAGTGACAGTTTATGTCTCAATGAGAGCAGTACAAGTCAACAAACATTTATGATGGGGCAGACAGTAGTATATTACTCTATTGCCTACATATTCTTATCCTGTGTGGATGTAAAGTAATCTGAGGCAGTTTATTGTCAATGGATTAAAACTGTGTTTCCAAAAACTTAATGAGACTGTTTTTAAAAATTATATTGATTAAATAATCCTTTTTGTTTTAAACAAGCTGTGGGACTATGTGTAGTATTTACGGAGTCCAGGTCATTACGAATTCGAATTCAGGCAAATACATTACATCATTGTATACTGTTAGGAAAGAGCACAGCAGGAAAGCACTATAGCAGGCTAATTACAGAGGTTATAGAATTTCCTTTGTTCCTTGTTAAGAATAGGTTTGATAAATATCTGTCATAGATTACATCTGTATTCATCAGTCCTTAATGGAAAGTTTGTATTACATAGTCTTTTGCCATCTGTTCCAGACCTCTTTCACTGATGCTATGAACAATTACACAAAACACTACCTTTTTTAAAAAACAAACAAACAACAAACCTAAAGGTGTTTTAATCTTCCTCCAGCATCATCTTTCAGTTCACATGGGTTTTTGTCATCTTCTGTGATTTGTTCTCTAATCACATCTATTTGTCTCAACAAATAAAGGCAGCAAATAGTTAAAAGAGAAAAGTACTAAGCAGGAGAGAGAGGTGAAAAGAAGACTGGAGACAGGAAGGAGAAATAATTGTCTAATTACAATATTGTGTGTGCAGAATCCAAAGGGAATGCTCTTGCTGTGGTAGAGTGAAACGCTGCAGGAAGAAGTAGGTGTAATAAAGAGGAAAGCAGTGAATAAAACAGGATAACAGAGCAGGTAAGGGGAAATTCAGAAAGCTTGTGGGAGTTGAAAGAAGAATGAAAACAGCCAAGGGAACTAGGAGAGAACAGCTGACAAACGGAGGCAGAAGCTGAAAGGGGACTGGAGTGGAGCAGATGGTGGGTGGGGTGGGCAAAGCAAGAAAGTGAAATAGCTGAAAAACTAGTTCAGAGAAGGTAGAAATGGAAAACAGCAATATCCAGAGAGAGCTCAGTAAAAAGTCTGGAGGTGGAGAGAATGGCTGAAAAGTGTTACAGGAAGCTGAGAAGGAATCAAGTGATCAGAGACAACAAAAAATTAATGTCTGAGAAGAGCAGGCATCATAGTGTCAAAAGCAGAAGAGCTCTACAAAAGGCTTTTCAGACCCTTCAGCCAACTCCTATTTTAGAGCTGCTCTCGCCACCAGCCTTATAACTGCCTTTTCCAGGCGCTGCTTATTTATTCCAGTGATAATATGGCTAACGTAGCTTTATCTTAAAATCCTAGTTTGATCTCCTGTTTGAGATGTCACTCTTCACAAATTTAATAAACATGATCATCCATTCTACGTACATAGGAGAAAGCTTGTTTACCCTTCATTTCCTGGAACTAGAAATCCTGAAATGTTAGCTCTTCTGTGCAATATTGCCTGTGTTACTGTATTTGCTTGGGACTTGCATCATAGAGATTTAGCATTCAGCTGGTCTACATCTCTCTAAATGGGTTAATAACATTTTAATGCCATTTACAGTTTCAACTTGAGTAGATTTTTTTTTTTTTTCATTGCTTTCCTGCTGCTTAAGTAATTGAAGAACCTTCCCTCCACCATTAATTTGCAGTAGGAACAATAGTGAACATATTAGTGAACAACAAAGTATGCTTTGATGTGTCAGTGGCTTTGGGAATCACATCACAGGAAGGGAATTACAGTTGGTTGTGATTCACATAGCTTTATTTCATATGGTAACTGAAGAGGGAAATGATATTTTTTTTTAATTGCCCTTGGACATACAGTGGCTTGAATTTAGCCTGCACTCGGTCTGCTGTGGCTGCAGTTAGTCATTCAAGGTTTTGGTGCTGTACTTTCATTCGGAGCTTGTCTATTGTTGTAGTAGTACAGTTATTGCTGAAGAGAGGGAAGAAACTCTTTCGTATCACTGATGTTCTGCCCATTAAAGAAGCAAAAGTAAATGGGTAGTTTATTAGGGATTGACCAATTCATTTTTCCCTTTTAGAAAACCTTGGCAGAGAGTATGGAAAAAGTAGAAAAGGTGAAAAAATCCTCTAAACGTGGCTGGAAAAAAGATCATGGGATAGGGAAATGAAACCTACGATACGTAGAGATGTAAGTGGGCAAAATAGCACAAAAGAGCACTGACTCAAAATTATGTACAGCCTTCTAGTTGGTATAAAGTGGTGGATGCTCAGGAACATCATCTGGGATTAGTGCTGTAGGATATGTTTGTGGGGTCTGCGTGCCTCAAACTAAATAGGGTGTAATGGCGTGTGCCGGTCAGGTCTGTGATGGCGTGGATGATATCTTACTGTTCCTATCTATTGTGGATTCTCCAATCCTTTCCTTCTTAGATGGATACTTTTAGTTTTGTGTGATGATACTGAATCACATAATGGGGACCTTTCATGAGGAAAGGCAAATTGTGAGGTAACTGCAACTGTTAGCAGTTGCTCGGACATGAATGTTCCTGCATGTCTTCTTCATCCTTAAGGAATGTAATTTTCTGCAGTAATAAATTTTGCCCCATAAAACTCCCTTTTCTTATGGAAAGGAACCAGTGTACCTTAAGAAGGTAAAGTCACCTATAGAATGTAATAATCTGAGCTGATTTTGTTTAATATTTAATAATTAATAATTCTTCACCATATTTACTGTGCCAATATTTGGAATAAACCTTGGTAGTACAAAAGCAATACTCTTTTGAAAATATACTACAGATAAGATCAGATAAAGCAGTGTTTGCCATCATTCTTATGAAATGATGGATTATATAGAAGAGAAGTTTTCATTGGAGGGTATGAATCATTCTTCCAATTACTTTGGTTGGGGATTGAAATTCAACAGTTACAAGAAATGAAAATTATGTTGAAAAACTGAAGATGAAATCTCATCATTTACAGACATCTAAGGTTCATTATTTGCTATTGTATAATTTATTTAGATTGCTTTATAATGTAAATAACTGTTTTGGTGATTTAAAAATGTTCTTTGTATTTTTGGCTAACCATTTGAGGCACTTGTTTTTGTTCTTGGCAAAGGTTTTCAGTTTTATGAGGAAAAATGAGAAAATAAGTAAAAATTTAATCATGGAGTATTAGGCAGACGAGGGGAAAAAATAAGACAAAAGGAGAATTGCAATCCTATCCATAGTTTTCCAAGGCCTTTAGTGTCAGTAGCAAACCTGAAGTCTGATTGTTAAACATTTCTATTGTGTTATTCTCCGAAAAGGGGAGTTTTAATAGCGTTCTGGGTTAAACAACTTGAAATACTTTGTTGAACAGCAACAGATTTGTTCACAAGATTTGTCCGAGTAGGACTCTGAGCCCATTTGGAACAGACAGCAGTAGTGCCTTAGGTATGCAAAAATTAAGCCCGCAGATACCAGTTCTTCCAGTGATGCAAATTCTAACTATGTATCTCATGTCTAATAGGAGTGAATACCTGTAAGTACGAGGTTGATGGAGGGGAGAAAGGGCACTCTTCCAGCCTCTGCCCCAAACCACGTTGGCTATCATACGCTTCACTTAGTGGAAGATTAAAGTAGTAAAGCCGTGCATTCACCCTGGGCTCTTTTGATGTAACTCCATGGCCCAGAAATGCAAATTCTTATGCGGTCTTGCAGACTCCTTTTCTTTGTGTCCTGTGAGAGTCTTAAATTAAGCTTCTATTTCAGGTGGTGCTCAAATGCTCCACTAACCTCTGCAGGCTTTACATTTTGATTAGGGGAAGAATGGGATAGTCTTTCCCTTTTTTCTAGATCTGCCTCATACCATTTTTGTTCGTGTTTTCATGTATGGGGGCATAATTAATAATTTTGGTATTTAAAGTATTACTCTCTATATCTGGTATGGTCATATGAATACAGCAGTTCGGGTTTCTCAGAATTATTATTCAAGGTCCAAAAAAATATAGGCAGCTGTCATCATACTCTGATCGCTTAGTTCACTTTTCAAGGTTACCTCAGTAACTGCAGGAGGCAAACACTTGTACCAAAATCTGCTAACAGACAGATGGGGCCCCGGGATCAACCGAAATGGCCATTACCCTCCATGCCATACACCAAAATGAAAACCTTGAAAACGGAAAGGAAAGAGGAAAGGCTGCCAGACAACCACACGTGGACTGCTCTCACCCTAACTTTCTTTTGAAGATCTGCCCAATGTAGTTTACACTTGCTTGTTTATATAAGTTTTATATTCTCATAGGTATGTGATAGATTTGAAAAGACGTATATTTCAGAATAAGTATTTTAGCCCTAGTTTGTCAAGGGTCTTTCTCTGTACCTGCTTTTCTTCCTTTTCCTTTTCAACTTCTACCTAAGGGGCTAGACATCTCAGAAGAAATACATTTCTTTTCCTTTTTTTTTTTTTTTTTTTAAGATTTATTTTATTTGATGAGGTGGGACGTAGATCATGAGTGCCTCCATGGAAAGCAGTAACTGAAAATTGCTTTATTTGACATGAGAGAATCTATATGAAATGAGGCACTGTATTATTAGAAATAAGCCTGCAAGCAGTGATATACCTTCCGTCTGCTGTTGTAGGAGAATCTGTTGAACTTCTGGGGCAGTAGAAGTTCATGACTTTTCATATAATATTTGCATTCATTTAATTAACTCATTTTGCAGTCAACCCTGCGACTCTGGATTTCAGTGGTCCAACAGTTAATAGTACGTATGCTTAGGCACTCTTTAATTTATTTTTTGGCTATGCAATGGAAAGAACTAGGGGATGCATGCTCAGATTCTTTAATATTCAATTTAATGGCTCTGATAAACAATTTCTATTAGAAATTAGATTAGGAAAAGAGTTTTGGATGCTCCTGTTTTTAAAGTTCAAAGTAGGAATTGTTATGACAAATCCCTCAATCTCCCAGATAAGTCTTAATAAGACAAAATAAACCCTGAGAGAGACCTATTTGGAGCCTTTCTCTAGGCATGGAAGCTGTATGAAAACATATCAGAGTGTTTTTCTTTTCTCAGCAGTTTAGCAGCAGAGTTAAACCAGCTCAGTCTGCCATAGCTTCTGTTCTGCTAGCAGCCCCGCGTGCCAACTGGCCGATGTAAGCGTCTGGGGGGGGTTGCGAGTTGTTGTGTTTGTGTGGTGTTTTTTTTTTTTTTTTTTTTAAGCATTTATCATTTCAATCTGGGGTACAAATGATCCAAATCCTTGTAAACGTTTAATAGGTATGTAAGATGCCATGTGCTTTATTCCAGAAAGCTATTTTATAAAATTCTTGTAAAATATTTCATGTAGCAAATACTTCCTGTACGATTTTGCCAAAGCAAGCAATTCCTGGTTGCAAATAGTCAAACACTTACATGGCTGTTTTCAACGATTTCTTTAGCTTTCAGGGTATTATCTGTCTAAAAAGAATGGCAAATGAAAGGTTTCGTTTAATTTATTGGTGCCACCTTGAAAATCAGAAGCCAAAGATTCTGGCAAAGACTTGAGAGGCTTGAGTATCCAGTCATGCATAATTGCTGAAGATGTCACGCACACCCGGGCGTGTTTTGGACAATGTTTGCAGCCCCTCAGAGTGCTAAAATCATAAAGAGGGTGCGAAATAGAACTTGTCAGTGCTGGGGACTCATCTGGAATCATCCCTTCATTTGAAACATTCGGGAAGGTATTTGTTCCAAATAAGTTTCTCTAAAGACTAATTAATCTAGAGAGAGAGTCCCATATTTTTGGACATCAGTAGGCAAAAATTCATAAACCTGTGATAAATTGAAGCAAGGAGTGTGGGTACTTACCCAGATGGTGGCATATTTATCCTACATTACTGAGATAAAGTGTGAGGCAGAGGTTATTTACAACTCCAGAAGCATGTTGCAAGGATGATGCTTTACGCAAAATGCAAATACGTGAACTTTTTAGAGTTGGTGACCAAGTGAGAAAATAATGTGGACCTGTTTGGATCAAGCAAATTTAAATTTGCCGTTTCTCTCATTAAAACGTTTTTCATTCAACACCAACCGGTGTTTTGACCCCTGAAAATCTAGTTCTTGGAAAGGAAAGATGAAAAAGAGTTATAAGCTTCCTTTAAACAAAGCGTTTATCCTTAAAGCTTTTGTGTAAGATACGTGAGAGGCGAGTTCTCAGGGTTTTCCCGAGGCATCTGAGCTGCCCTTCGCACCGCCCGGGGAGCAGCACTGTGCAGCTGGCGGGTGAAGGTGGACCTGGGGGATAAATTGTGCTTATATGCAGACTGCCTGGCGGTCTGGGCACACCGTTTAAGAACTCTGTCTTGTTTCTTCTGTTAACAAACAAAAGATGACTAACTTCAAAATGAAGTAAAGAAATGTAGTAAATGTATTAGGATACTCTTTTGACTGTATTTTTTTTTTTTTAACAACATAATCTATTTCAGAGAAAATATAACTTTAGAAGGAAGTTTAGATTGCAAATTGAAAGTTCTAAAATGAAGGGCTGCCGTACTGAAACATCGTTGCCCTGAAAGCCAGATGAGGCATATCGGGGCGGGGAGCGCGGCTAGCTGTGTGAATGCTTTGCTGGGAATGGGAATCCATTAGCTAGTGCCGGTGCGTGAGGTTACACTCCTGTTTCCTTTCTGGTAAACCCTTGACTGGACATTTAGTGTGCATTACTTCAATCCAACAGCATGACTTTAATTAGAATGTGTTTTGTCCTCCATTCAAGGAAGGGGGGAATGATTTAGGAATACACACACACACACACACACACACACACACACACACATGTATTTATATCGGCGCTGCTGGCACTCACTTCAGGCAGCTACGGGTCCCTGTGAAGTGCGGGTGTAAGTCTGTACTCATCTGTGAATAGTGTAAACTGATGTTCTTGCCAGCTAGTTTGTGGGTGAATGATTTGTTGTGAACATTTCGGGGTTTATCATGGTAATTTGTGTTTGTGTTAGGGAAATAAAAATATAGTTAAACTATCCCGAGCGACTTAATTAAAATGAAGAAACGAAACCCTCTTAATCCAGATTGTTTGTTCACCTCGGCAAGTTTGCGTTGATTTGAATATACTGAGAGCAACAGAATCCTGATTTCCATCACTGAACAGAGGCTTGGCCTGTGAATGCAGAACCGATTTCTCAGCTCTGATTTGGCTTGCGGATAACCTAAGCATTCATTCAGGAGTTTATTTCTATCAGGAAAATAAATTGTTCTAAAAGTGCTATCATATAATGTTAGTTACTTAGTCAAAACGGGTAAATAAACCAGAAGAGAAAAGTTATATACTTCTAAAAACACTTGCATAGAATGAATGACTAGAAGAACGGATATTTTTGAAACTAAGGAACTTCTTACGAAATGGCAGATACGAAGAAGTATCACTTCTTTGCACCAAAGTTATTCAACTTGGGGGAGGAGGTTCTAGTCCTAAGACTATTTCTGATGGTATTCAATGGTAAGCCAATCTTTTAGGCAGGAATCTGCTCAGATCTGCCTTGTGTTTCCTGCGGCGTGCTCTTTGTGGGGAGTTCAGCTTTCAATAATGACACTTGCTTATATGATCACTATTCCACAGTTAGCATAGACAGGGCTCTTCTAAACAATCCTGTCTGCAAAGTGGGCTGTATACAATTGTTTCAACTTCTGAACATATATATATGTATGCTGTGCTGATTCGCACACTGATTTGCAGGGCTAATGTGCCTTTCATGGCCCAGGCTCTTACCCAAACGAATGAAAAGCTTCCTGCTGTTGGTTTATGGGTGGAAGAGAATTTAGGTTTTATGGTTAGGTATGTACCTTTCTCGTTGTCCATTCTCAGCTCATGAGTTTTCTGTTGCATTTTGTGCCTTTGGGATCCTCTTGTATTTACAGGCTTTCCACACAGTTGTGAGGGTGAAAATGCTAATGCAAAATAAAAGGCAGATATGTTGGCGAAAATACTGTGTTTTTGATGGGGAAAAAACCAGACTGTTATTAGGTCTTAGCATTCTTTCCTCTCCCGTTAAATGTTAGATACATTCTGTAGGCGGCTGCCTGAAGGATAGAGGTGCAGCACATAAAGCCTGCAGGGGACAGAAGCTGAAAACTTTGAATATCTGGCATTTTTTTTACTGGACAGAAATATGTGGTGTGCTTTTATTCAGTGACCTGTGGCTTTGGGCTGGTTTGGCCATTCCTGTAGCGTGCCAGGAGCCACCAGAAAAAGCCGTCCGAGCGTGGCTGGAGAGGGGGGGCTCCAACTGGGCGCTCTTTGTACGCTGGGGGTGTTCCAGACCAGATCCTGTCCTCTTTGCACAGTGCAACCGGGGTGCAAATGCAGCCAAGTAAGTAACAATGAAATGCTTAAATCCTCCATTTAGGGTTAATACTGCCGCTCTGTGCATAAAGACAAGACTGAGGTACAAAAAAAATAAACCTTAACATGATAATCCACGGTTGGATCTAGAGTGAAAGTCATGTATTGCACTAATAGTTTTTAATTTGTCTAAGCATTATTGTTGAAACACTTTCCACTTGGCAAAAAACCCGTCAAAAACTGGCACAATGGTATAATTATTGATGCATACAAACTAATTATCTGTGCAGAGTTTTGGTCCAAGGACGCCACTGAAGTGGTTGTTGCCAAAATGTTTGTTAATATCAGTATTGATGTAATTCTGCTTGAGTGTTTTCATTTCCAGTGCTGTATTGCCCTGCACACATACACGCTACATTGTGTTTTGTGAGCGTAAATCTGACAAACCCGCAGCTACTTCTGCTCCTGTGCGCGCTGATTAAGTGTTTAGCTGAGATTTTAAAAGGAACCTAATAAAATTAGCAGTTAGGATTTGTGTCTAAGGGTGGCACGGTGCCCGATTGCTTTGACAGCTTTTTATGTGAGGAAAGCTTTTGGATTTCTTTAATCCAAACCTTCCTTAGGATTTAGTCTGTAACTATTCTGTGCCTGGAACCGCAACGCTGAGAGCAGCGCTACAACGTGAGAAAGAGAGAGGTAGAACAAAACGAACAAAAAGCAGACCTGTTGGGCAATAATACCTACTGAATTCATGTTTTTCTGATCTAAACTAAGGCAATCTAATATTCTAAGTGCAAACCAGATTTTGAGGTGGGTAATGTTAGTTTGGAAAAAGAAGTTCCTATTTCAGAACGAAAGCGTCTGTGTGGTAAAGGGAGAGATGGAAGAGCAAAGTGGCTCAATTTCCAGCTGTCGCTCTTTAAAATAAGGAGCTTCTCAAAGAAGCGTTAGGCCACAAATTCAAGGCAGAACACTTTACTTTCCAATTCTGTTTGCTAGAACTTAGATTTCCATCTTTGATTTCTGTCTCAAAACGAAAAGAAAAAAAAAAAAAGTATTTACAGCACCCCTTTGTGCCTCCTTCAGGTGAGGAGTCGGGCTGCCTCTGGGTGGCACTGCTGTCCCCAGGCCATGGTGCAGCGGGAGCAGCTTTTCCTGCCTGTCCCTTTTGCTCTCGGTTTTAGCATAGTAAGGCCACAACTCTTAAAGAAACTTGAGAGTCTTATGCTATCTCTCATAAAGGGAGGGAGATGTTTGAGTTTAAACAAGGCTGAGGGGTGAAACGATACGGCTTTGTACTACCGTTTTATTTAACAATACTGCTTCTCCGAGCCGCAGGCAAGTAAACTAGAAAGGCAGTGTAGTAGCACGCAGCAAGTGCTTCATGTAAGATGGTGGGCAGTATGGTTCGCACAAGCCTGGCGAGTCTTGACTAGGCGCCTCAGCCCTCTTCTCCTGTTTTCTTAGTGTTACAGCTAGAGGGTACGTTTCCATGGCTTCCAGCCCGCTGTACAGGAGTCACACTTGCTGGCTAGGTTGAATGGGCTTAAACAAGGGTTACCCAAATTTACAGTCAAGTGCTGTGTGACTTTGGAGAAGATGGAGCGTACCTTGGCAGGGCCGGACAGCAAGGCCCCCCGGAGCTGCACCAGCAACCGTAATGCAAAGTGTTACACTGGAAGCACAAAAAGGTGTTTTTCTCTTTGCCCTCCTCCACTAATCCTTCTCCCGCCAGTAAGCCATTTATTTAGCGGTAGCGTAATAGCCCTTCCTTTTTAGGGTGATCCATTACTAATAAGTATATGAAAGTATGTTGTTTAATCTAAGAACTGGGGAGTAGTGTTTGACTTAATGTGCAATTATTATGTGGTGGTTAATGAAATTTACATATTAAACATCAAAAAGTGATTTTGCCAGTAGCAAATGGAATTAATCATTTTTGGCATGCACTTTCAATGCAGTGACCCAGCTTTATGGCTGCAATAACACCTTTAACAACAAGATCTGAGTTCTGCAAGTCGGTAAGATCTATAAAACATTATCACTTTCACCTTTGAACTTTATTATTAGTAGGAAATACATTATTAGAATATCTTATTTTATTCTGTGAATGTTTTCTGTGTGGTCCTATGGATGGTGCTTGGAGCATCTGTTACGGGGTGCTCTATACTTTTATTGTTCCCAAGTGCTGTAGCACCAGTGAAACTCCTGTTTGTGGTACGCTGCAAATGTCGCATTGTGTTAAACTCATGCTACCTCGTGCTTCCCAAAATGCTCCCATACAGCAAGGGATGAAAGGACTGTGATAAGTTTGTGAGTACAGAAAAGGGCTGGCTCGCTGACCTGGCTGGCTCAACCGCTGCTGTCTCTTTCTGAAGCTAACATGAACGGTTTAGAAAGAATGTGGGAGTGTTCGGTTGCCAGGGATATTCCACGCTTTCCACCTGCCTGTGCTTATCAGTGGGCACAGATCCTGGGCTCAGTGGCTACTTCCTTGTGGCTCTGCGCATTTTGGTCGGGAGCAATCCTGCTTGCCTAAGCTGAATGCCACTTAATTGCCCCCCAAAGCCCATCAAGTGTTGTGAGCCCAATAGCACTCATTCTAACGCTGATAATTAACTGCCTGAAACTTGACGTACCCTTGAATTTTAAAAGAGATTTTATAACATTTGTAAACAACAGTTAGCAGGAAAAAAGGTAAAATTGTATGTGTCACTCTGTTTTCTACCGTGCATGATTTGCAGTTCAAAGTGAATATATTTAAATGAACTCCCCTGCAGCTACTGTTTACAGTAGCCTTCAAAGAATGATGAAAGCTTTTAAATAATGTAGAATATTACATGACTTATTTTTCAAAACACATGCACTGAATGTTTTAGAGTGAAACGTCTGTGTTTCGGATTAGATGGATTGCAGACAGCTGCTGCGTTTACGGAATGTTACAGATGGAAGGGAAAATAAATGTAGGGAGAAGACTAAGAAAATGAAGGATTCTTAAGAGTGTCTTATGTCTGAACAGCAGTAACTTAAAGGCGAATCAGATTGTCTCAGACCTCTTGATAGCTAAGAAAATCTCACTCTCTCTTCCTCTTTAAAAACAACAAAAAAAAGCAAACCCAAATACAGGGTCTCTGCTTTCTTATACGCGTATTTCTGTAAGTTTTCTGAGAGAGGGATGTGCTGTTTCTCATATTCCCTTCCCAAATTCTGCTTGCGCTGGGTGTTACCTATTACCAGCATTTCTTGTCTATGCTGTTTTATCAAGGAAGCCTTTAGGTGTTAATGTGATGAAGTTATTCCAGAGTTTAAGAAGCAGATAGACATTTCTCAGTTAGAGTATATGGTTAACTTTTTTTTTTAGCCAGGAATTCTTTCTCTTTACACATTTGTGATGCACTAACTGCTTCTTAAGGGCACAGATCTTGAATAGGTGCAAGTAGTGAGAAGACTGACCCAACTTCCCACTGAGGGCTGAGCAGCCACCTACCCGCCGCCTTCTGGATGGCTTTGCATTTGTAACTAAGCTTTAGGCTGTTAAAATTACATTGCTTACACTATGAAAGACCGATTAAATTCGGCATAAACTGTGTCTACACAGACCACAAGCGTTACTGCCTTGTAAAAGCATGGTAAAAGAGGCAAACAAAAATGTAATTGTACGCGTTTATGGGATAATTAGGAGAAATTCCTGTTTAACCTCGCCTCCACTAGTGAATGAGTTACACCCTGAGCGTAAAGCTATACACTTCACAGCTTTTCAAGTTGAAATTCCTTTGTGGGTTTTGTAAACTCACTGTATTTATACTTTTTTTTTTTTCCCCAGCTTGTTACAAATGATCTCTTCTACTAATTAAAACAGATTGAAACCTATCAGTTCTAGAAACAATGCTACATCTTTAAAAAGTAGAGCACAGGAATTATTCCCCAAGAGGAAGAGAGCTAAGGGAGTCCTGTGTCTGCCTTCCCATCCGAAACAAATGGTTATAAATCTTCCAGGAAACACTAGATAGATTTGAATGACTGTCGTGGTTTAGGCTAAATCAGCTGCTGGGGACCTGGGGGACCCCAGATGGGACCGACAGACGCTCCCCTATACCCCTCTTCAAAGAGAGAGGCAGAGGAGGAAAAAGAGACTTATGAGTTTAGAAGGAACTAAACTACTTTAATGAAATATTAATAATAAAATAAAAAGAAATAATGAAATATACACAAAACCTTATCAAGCTCCCGAGATGACAATCACGTCACCGGCTGGCACTGGGGCAGTCCCAGGCTGGACTCAGTGACGGACGGGAACTGGATTCTGGATCTGCATTCAGGATCGGGATCACAGGCAGATGAACAGAGTCCTCCTCAGACGTCGGCCATTGAAGGAAGAGAGAGTGACCCTTTGATCCCTCAGCTTTTATACTGAGCCTGAGGCAGATGGGATGGAATACCCTGTTGGTCAGTTTGGGGTCACCTGTCCTGTCCGCTCCTCCCCGCAGGTGGGACCCCACTATGCTTTTCCGCTTCCGACCCTCCACCGGGGCAAATAACAAAGTGGGTTGGCCGTGGGGGTTACAGCAGTAAGTACCAGCAGGAGCCTCTCTGCATCCCGTGCCGGGGCATCAGCTGTAAACATTGGTCTTATCACTCAGAGAGTGAACACTGTCTGCACAATATGCAGTTGATTTCAGTAGTTAGAGAGGCCCAGCTAAGAAATAAAGTTGCTGAACAAAATTGGTTCTGTTTCACCTCAAACCAGGACAACGACCAACGAAATTGTGGTGTATCCCAGAGCCACCTTATGGACAGCTGTACGTGTAGGATCTGCTAAAGGCTTGCTGCTTTTATGTCCCTGGATACCTCTCATACTGGGGCTTGGAGAGCAATGTCTTTATGTAGTTTAATGGTGTGTGTGCTGGAAGAAGCGCAGGGCTTTTAGGAGGCCATGTTCTTCTGGGGCGGGGCTGAGGATTTCAGTGGATGATTTTTTTTGTGTGGTTTTTTTTTTGTGTCTGGAGGTTCCTGAGGTTTAATATATAGGGGCTTTTCTTCCTTGGAAATGAGCACTTTCTGGCTTTGCTACAACTGCAATATCATATACTATGTTGAGTCTTTCTCCTCCCTGCAGATTAACTTTTATGTTTATTACTATAAAATTGGCAGATGTGTTAAATTGGATACTGTCTCTCTTATGGTACTTACCAGATTATATTTATAAAACCCTGAGATTTTAACAAAACAATATTATAGGATGGACATAGGATGATGTGTTTCTATAGGGTATCACAGTTGAGGAACATTAGAGAGATAAAATGATCCTTAATTTTTTAAGAATTATAATCTGCAATAATTTGCTGCAACAGCAATAACATGAGTTCAGGTACATGAAATGGGAAACTCTCTTCTCTGGAAAAAAGCAGTGCTGTAGAAGCTCTGAGGTTTCAAAGAGAAATTACGTTATCTGTTTTAGAAATAACTAATAGAAAAACATTCTATAAACTTTTTTTGGTGTTTGCACCGTCTATGTGATCCCTTGCTGGTTGTTCCTGGCTTTGTACCCTCTGGTGGCTTCTGACCTTCAGTGTTCCTCTGCTGCTTGCTCCTTTAAAGTGTCTTTGTGGTTGCTCTTTGTTTTCCGTAATATGGTTATTCTTTAAGTTCAGAGCCCTGTTCAGAGTCTTATTTTAAATGAAATTAGAAGATGTTTCTAACTATATTTGTATGTAATTACTTTCACAATCTCTGATCTAAAGCAACCTTCTATTACCGATGGGTCAATGCCAGTAAAAAGAGCAAGAGCCCATCTGACACGTCTGCCTACATCTTTACAGCAATTTTGTTACCACTTCGCAAAAATCCAATGGATGACAGACGGTAGGTAATGCCCTGGCTTGCAGTTGCACAACCCAGGCTGAAATCAAATAGGTGCAAAGACTGAATTATTCCGCCACCCTTATAAACAGCTCTACTAGCTCGGGAAAAGTCTTGTTTGGCAAGGTGGTGTAAGAAAGCCTGCATCGCAGCTGTCTGTACACTTACTGTATTTGTTGAGCTGTAGACAGAGCACTTAGATCTTCAGGACTTATCAGTCCGTACACATATTTTCTAGCATAAATTTTTAATTCTTTTTAATAAAAAGCTGTTATTCAAAACCAGTGCCGAGCTAGTATTCTCTGGATTCAGAATTGAAAATGGGCAGATAATACTTTCCTCTCTCAAAAGTGAAATTACAGTAAATATGTTATCCATCACTATATATTATTTATGATGCCTTTATAAATGTGGTGTTTTGCAGAAGCGGAGTAAAAGAAGTGAATCTTAATATTTGTGTCACAGTGAAAGTTAACAAGAGGAAAAGAAATGTAGTTTCTTGTGATAGGAATCAACATTACTAAAATTTCATTCCCCTAATTGGGGGGAAAGAAGTCTTCTGATGACTTTGTGGAAAATCTTCATTTATCACAACACACATATTACAGTAGCTGGCGACAACCTTCCTCTGTAATATTCTTGTAAAAATTGGGTTAAGGTTTGGAAATGTTGTTCTCAGCAGGGTAAAATAGTCGATGTGCAACTCTTTTGCAATGGTTTGATTGTTTTCTTATTCCCTAATGTCGGGGGAGGGGGGGGGGGAGGAAGCCTTGTGTGGTGAATGAAGGTGAGGAGGTGAGGGAATAGGTTTTTTTCAACTATGAATTATTTTGGTTCTGGTCCTTGAAGACTGATATTTAAAATCAAAGACCTCTTACTGTTTATTATGTGAAACTGTTTTCTCCTGAGCGTATTTGTATAGCTTATGCAACCATATTAGTTAATGTGAGCTAGCTGCATAGCTGTGGCTGAACGTCCTGGTGCTCTGTTGTGCGTCTGCGCCTCTCGGGTTTGCCTCCGAGTACCCCTCAGCCCCTTGGGATGCGCCGCGGCCTCGGCTGCCGGGGCTGCAGTGAGCCAGGGCTGTCGGTACCCTGCCGAGCTCTTCTGGGCAGAGTGTATGAACTACGGCTAAAGCTTTGAACTGCTGTTTGGACGTGTCCGGAGTCTAAACTTGGTCCTTTGACAAAAAATACATTCATGTACTTAGGATGTTAGATTTTAATGTTGGCATATACTGTCTTCCATGGCCTTGGATAAAATTTCTTTTCCCTCTTAGCTTCAGGTATGGCTTTCTAGAGGGAGGACAGCAGTATTGCACTACTTTGGGAAATGCTCTGCAAAAACGTATACTAAAGAGATTAAAATGGATGGAAGCAATAATAATGAGGTCCTTCACATATTCCCCCTTGGACTATAGGTTTTATGTTATCATAAGACAAGGAAATAAGCCATTGTCCCTTGTCCAAGAAATATCAAAAAAGATTTAACAAAACTTGCCCAGGGAAAAAGGGTTCATTCATTGGCTCCTGCAGTACAGTCATCTTTATAAATAAGTCTGACTTTTTTAAAGAAAGGGTTCTAAAAGTAATACTGTTTATTATGGTATTTAAATTATATTATTATATACACTCCTTGTATTCAGCTCCTGATGGTCTGTGTAATTAAAGTCAAGATTATCCATGTTTACGCATTTAGGGTTTTATATACTTTCTATTGATTAAACAAATGATATGAAGGAAGTGTGCACTATTCCAGAGCCGCATGTCTCTGCTCAATTGTTTCTTTTTGGAAAAAAGCCAATATCACAAGACGTTTTTTTTTTCTGTCATATGGTATGTAGTAGCCACAACTTAAGACGTGTAATCCATCATTTTCAACTCTTCTACTGGCATGCGTAAGTAGTGGGGAAAACAGGTCTTTGGGAGTGAAAAATTGAGTCATAGATTTGTGTTTAATCTCAGTGAAATGCCTTTCTTCCAAAGCAGAAGTTTCAGGCAACAAAACTTGAATACAAGTAGTCTCTT
This sequence comes from Vanellus vanellus, assembly GCF_965231255.1. Taxonomy (NCBI): domain Eukaryota; kingdom Metazoa; phylum Chordata; class Aves; order Charadriiformes; family Charadriidae; genus Vanellus; species Vanellus vanellus. The sequence continues at coordinate 8,241,090 of NC_138919.1, forward strand.
TAATTTTGTAATAACTATTGATTTGTGTAGTTCAAGTATGATAAAGCTTTAAGCTGAACAATTATACTATATTTCATGTGGTTCTAAGTCTGAGTTATTTTACAGATAACTATGCCAACAGTATGAAAGGCTTTTATTTATTAATGTAATTATTCCAGTGCTCTGCTTTAACTGCTCTTTACATATGATGTGTGTCTTAGGTACGTGATGCTTTATGGTTCTAAAGTGTGTTTCTTTGGCAATGTTACGGAGTCTACAATAGGGCAGCTAAAACGCTTGCGTGCTGCAAGCTGATTTTTTGGAGCTGGGTGATAAAGGAGCAGTACAGGGAAATATGTTCTGGATTGAAAGGTGCGGAAGTCAGCAGGGCAAAATTAATGCTAACAGAATAATCAGAGAATATAATAATATTTTCATCTGGAATGGCACAAGTTTGTATAAGTGCTTCCTTAATTGGCTTCTGAATGTTTTTGCGTGTAGTTGTTGCTGTATAACTGTCCTTCCTCCTGCTGAAAGAAGCTTTTGGTAGTTACTCTCAGAGTAACCAGCCAGGCATTTAGATTTTCCTAGTGGAATAGGAAAAAATTGCTTTGTGTTCTTCAGTATCAGGCCTATGATAATTTCTCTTTAAGTCCTTTTTTCCAAAAGTATGAGAAAGTTTGGGGTAGTTCTTCTGTGGGCAACTTCTTGACTGAATCAGGCTATCTTTGTTCTTTCCTCTTTTAGTGAGTAGCTCTTGTATGCTGCCTATTTGAAAACACTTACTTTTCAGGAAAAAACCCACCGTGATTTAAATAGGGAATGTGGATGTGTTTGTACAAGGCTTTATTTTGTAAAAAGATGAAGAACCTTATGAAAAATACATGACAAAACACCCAGCCCAAACCTGTCCTAAATACTTACTCAGTGTGTCTGTATTGTCTTCTCTGATTTCAATTACACTACCCGAGGGATGGCTATGAGGCTTTTTTACCTAGTCACAAAATCTTATTTTTTTTCCGTTCTCTCTGTCAAATAGTAATAGAAATGAAGTCTCTTGACTAAAAATGGGTATTATGAATAAACATACCTCTGCTTAGTTGAAATAAATGTTTGATGTGTCTATAAATATATCAGGAAAACATAGACTACATTGTGAAAATGTGGTACCTGAAACTGAAAAGCGCCGTATGGTTTTATGGGAACAGAATTGCCCTCAAAGAGTATTATTAATCTGAGGTCATTGAACCTAAAGATCTGTCTTCATTGAGCAGTTGGTCTGGGATTGTTCCCGTATTTTGAACCTCCTCGAAAGGAGGTGTTATGCCATGGCTACACACCCACACACCCTCTTTTTCCTTTACTTGAGAGGTTCCTGAATTAAATCCAGGCAAAGTGGACCTTGGAGGAGATAGTCTTAAATTCTTATCTTGTTAAACAGATTATCTTTTCCCGCTGTCCTTGTGTCCAGCGTGAGGTATTTTTATACAGTGGTTCTTAAACTGGAGAACAGAATTTCCCATGGGACTCTGTTGCTGGAGACTTGCGGAGTGGGAGACCAGCTAGGAGGAGGCAACTGAGGAGAGCAGAAGCACTGTGAGAAGCATCAGCAAGTGCAGAAAGCAGGAGAGCCTGCAGGAAGCCGCAGTGCTGCTGCTTACTGGGACTGCTGGGCTAGAGGGTAATGAAAGGAAAAACATGGGATGCAGCTTCTGGTGCTCATGGGCTATGTCTGCTGCTCCTCTCCGTACAATCGATCAGTCTGAAGCCTTGTCTCTGGCACTTAATCCTTTTTTGACACTACTGCCTCCTCACAGTGGGACCTCCTCTTTCATGTAGGATGAAGCGCGGAAGCAGGAAAAAAAAAAGGCAATATTTCTCTGTACTCATCAGCATGCCTGTGAAAGATGGATTCTTCTGGGCTTGATGCAGTTGTCCAGAAAACAGCTCCAGAAATTGTCAGCGTATGAAGTCCTGCAACTTGCCTACAATGTCTTGCGGAAGCAGTCGGAAGGCATTGTGATGTGTGTTTAACTTTGCTGTTGGAGTACTCACCCCATTGTTAGGCTATAAACTAGATCCTGGAACGGTCAGTAAAGAATAGTTTTGATACTCTGCTAATGTTTTATATGCTGACTGAGGCATGCTGTCAAAAAGCATTTCATGCCTCATCTACCACTAAGTGTACTACCAAGTGCTTTTATAGGATTGTCTCTCTCATTCATCCAACAGAATGACCTTGACAACTGATTTCATTGTCTAGGCAAGTTATTACTGTGTCCTGCTCTGGATTAACTGCAACTCTGGAACTGATAATGTGTTCTTAATTTGAAAGAATGTTTTAACCTTGTGGTTGCTGAGGCCAATCATATGAGAAGCAGGAAACCAGCAGAAATCACCAGTGGGAACTGTAGGAGTTCTGTTGTTCACTAGCGTTTTAAAACTACATTGAAATGCATAGCGTTGACCGTAAAGACGTATTAATTTGATTTCACGTAAGCATCCAGTTCTTAGCAAGTGTAAGCCAGTGTATTACGTAAAAAAACAGTAGGAGTCAGTGGGCTGGGTTCTGTAAACTGTATTTTAAAGGATTTCATCAAATCAGAAGGAAAAAAGAGACTACAAAATCCATATACTTCTATAAGTTTTTCCATTGTCAGCATCCGCAAGAAATTTATATTAAAATACCATTTTAACTTCTCTGCAACTTTTTAACACGTCATAACACATCTTTGAAAATTTGGAGTTGGTATTGATCTTCATCCATTAGTGAATCTTGAGTACTGAGTTATTCTTTGTTCATTGGAACCAGGTTGTTTTCAGCATTGTCTTCCTCTGTAAGTGTTCAGTTCCATTCATACCAGAGTTGTGTTATCTTCTTTCTTCTGGGGTTTCTGTTGCCCTGTCGCACTTGACATCAAAATAACAAGGTAAGCAGACAGTGCTGTAATTTGGCATAATCGTATGAAATGTAATGTGAATTACCGAACGGCTGGACATGTTGACTTTCTTGAAATCTGACCTTGTTATAATCTTGGATTCCATCACTAATTAATTGCTGTGTTAGTGGTATGCTGTGGGGATTTTGAGAAGTTCTCACCACAGTCCTATATCAGATCCCAAAGAAAGTTCTTGGATGCTGAACAGGATCTGGCATAGGCTTTTATGAAATACTGCCCAAGAGGTTTGAGGCCAACACAACCTGTTCAGGGCTAAACCCTTTAGATCCAGGAAATCATGAAAGTGCTTCCAGGCTTCAGGCTGAATGGACGAGTATCCTCCCTTAAACATTTTCATAGGTCACATGTAGCCACAGGAGCCTGATGCATTAGCACATTTTTCTGTCTAGGATGGTTCTGCATTCTTGCCACAAACTTCTGTCATAGACCTCTGGTTTATGGTCCAGTTTGGAAATTATTCTTTTGTGGTAATCTTATAAATTGACTTTTAAAATTTTGAAGTATAAAGATTACTGATGAAGGCCCCAGCCCTATGGTGCTTGTCCTTTTCTAATCCTCGTATGGTTTCATCTATTCTTTAACAGGTTCCTGTTTTTTTACATTCATTGATCTCTAAGAGGAGGTCTCCTTCAATTCAAATCTTTGTTGGGATGTCTAAAAATGGCACTAAGATTCTTCAGTTTACCTAATGAATTTCTGTGAAACACTGGAAAAGCACATTGTCTGTAACCTTTCACTGCCGGTGCCTGCTAAACCTTTTTGAGTTTCGTGATAATTGCTTCTTGCTTTTTACAGCAATTAATAACCTGATGTATCGAGAAGAGAAAGTGGGAGGGAAAATGTCCACTGTATTGTCACTCCAGCAAAGGGACAGCATTCTTAGTTCTGCATCAAATGTGATATATTTTTAATAGTGCTAATTAAATTATGATCAGGTTGAAATAGGAGTACAGCTCAACAGTGTGTTACCGGGGTCATCCCTGTGTGCACCAGGCCGGTAAGTGCATTTCAATAATGTGTGAACAAAGCCCTGTGTTATGATGAAAAGGAAACATTGGCTTTTGTTTCAGACAATTAGGGCAATGTAAAATAGATATGATGATTAAATATGTAAATGGAAATGTCTTTTCATTATTTGAATTTTCCTAGTCCATCTCCTGTTAACAATGTCTTCTGTAAAGTTTTGTTATTAATATAAACCCAGATTGTAGAAATCTGAGCATCATGCAAATGTCATTGAACGTCTTCAAAACAAGCATATGTTTTGAGAAGCATGATTCAGTTTAAACCAATTTTTTTAAAATTTATTAGAATCTACATTTTAAAAGATATTATGACTTGCTGAAGTTGCAGTCTGTGGCAGATGAGGGAAAAGAACCAAACTGTCATGAGTGTGGTCACAAATCCTGCTCAGTCACTGGGTGTTTAAAGCTGTTCAGATGTTGCTTATTTAGCAAACTGTCTGTCCCACTTTATAACCAAAGGCAGGGTTTAGAAAATCTTTCCTGTACTAAGCAATGAAACTTTCTAAAGCACAATCCTGAAAAGCAGCAAAGCAACTTTTAAGTCTATTTGTAGTTATGACAGAAGCTTTTCTGAATGTGAATAAAGATTCCCCTTTCCTTGTGAAGAGTTTGAAAATGGAAGGTAGTTCCATGGTGTCACACAATTTGAGACGATACAATTTTACATGAATAGATCATAACACTAAAAAGATTTACTTTCTTACATTATCTGAGCTGGAATTGTTAAGAAATTATATAGGGAAGCATATATCTGGTCCTGTTCATTGGACTCAGTCATATGCAATGTTTTGGGGTGTTTACTGAGTTTACTAAGCATATTTGGTCAGTGGGTTGTATAGAATGAGAGGATGCCCGAAGCCGCAGCTCGCTTGCAGCTTTGCCTGCAGCACAGCCTGCCCACAGGTGCGTTGTAGCTTTGCCCATTCCTTGATTGGAAAGGGAATATCAGAAAATTAGTTTGGGGAGCTTAGTAATGCTGGCATGTGATTCTGACTTTTGTTTCATTTGATGCAAAAGAAATAAATACTGGAGAAGTACTATAAAAAAAAACCAAAACAAAACAAACCCAAAACACAACCAAACCCAGGGCAACTTGTATAGCTTTGCTGTAGTTAAGTAAGCATGAGAGAAATGTGAGGAATTAAGCACTGAAACCAGGCTGCCCCAGTGGGTGATGGAAATCCTGCAGGGTTCAGAATTTGGATGGACAAGAACATGAGCAACCAGATCAAACTTTGCAGTTAGCTTTGCTTTGATCAGAGGGTTAGGCTAGATGACTTCCAGAGGTAGCTTTCGACCAAAAGGGTACTATGATTCCATGAAATTAAACAGTTAATATTGCTGAAAATATTCCATGCAGTTTGATTTTTGAGTTCAGTAGTACCAAATAAAGAGACTACAGTCACACAGAGCTCCTAGTATTCAATGGCCAGTATGCAGAACTATCGCGTGAATTGAGAAGCGGAGCACTCGCTGCCCTGAGCTGTGTGTACGATAACTGAGTTATAAACCAGTGTATCGGTACTCTAAAGATTGGCTGCAATAAAGTGTCAGTGCAATTACCTGGTTGTGACCCACTTGAGCACCCTGCAAAAAGAAATACATTAAATACTTCTCATTAACTAGAAAGCATATCGTGATCCAGTTCACTTTTTCTTAGAGAGTTAGCATTGGAAATGGCTTGTTTTAGGAATTGCAGCAGCCATTTAATATAGGTAGAGGTTCATTAGTACTTTGCTAATTGGCATCAGTAAGTTTAAGGATCAAGAAAAGAGACTAGAAAGTAATGTATCTGAACTAGTTTCCTGACCTCGTTCCTGTTGCTAGATAACATTAGACTCTGAAAATGTTGGCACCAAACTGAATAGTGTATAACCACTAGCTGTTAATTGCCAGCGGAGGAATTGGAGAGGTAGTGAACTTTGAATGTCTTCAATCTTGCCCTTAAAACAGTCAAATTCTCTTGCCAGGAAGGGCAATCCGATGAGTCTCTGTACTACCATTATGTAAAAGGAATTGATCAAAGGTTTTAAACAAGGTTTTGTAGGGATTTTTTTTTTTTTTTTTTTCTGACCATCGGCAACCACAGCTAATACCTCTTCCTATCCTGCCTTGAAGGCTTGCTGTATTCATGAAGACATTTATTTTCAACAGAAAAGCCATTGAATAATTAAGCTACTTAGTTTCTGTAGTGATGCTTGTGTTTACAATTTTTAGAATTTCTCAGCCGGCCAGTGAATTAGAAAGAAAGATAACACTGAAAATCGATATGCTTTAAATGTGTTATCCTTGGAGGTCCCCGAAGGCCTTCAGAGCTGGGCTGGCTGCCCTGTTGGGCTGAGGAGGGCGTGCAGCTCCTGCCGGTGGCACGGCACAGCCCTTGCCACAGTAATGCGGCTGCTGTCTGCCCCCTGCTAAGGGACGGTCCTCCACCGCCACGCAGGATGCAGGCTGCCGGGCAGTCGTTCCTCTGTCTCTGCAGCACACTTAGCTCTTTTTTCCAGTGGATTCTTGGCTACTCCTCTACCGTCCAAAGAGGATTTATTTCTTATATAGAATAACATAGGCTGGAAAGTGTCTGGAGGTCATCGAGTGCAGCCCCTGCTTAACGCAAAGGTTCAGTTGCTCAGTCTTGCCCAGTTGAGACTGAAAGTCTCAATATGGTGGAGCTTTCGCAGCTCCTCTGAGCCTGATGGAGGCACACGGCAAAGAACAAGCTCTTACAAAGAGATGGAGATGGAGAGCTGCCTCTGCCAAAAATCTTATCCAGTCAACTGCTCTATGTTGAAAGAACTGGGAAAGAACTGCTGGAAATGAGCTGTGGTGGACTCTAGTGGTTCCAAAGGAGGAGGACTCATGTAAAGTGCTGTACAGCATAGCTGCTGGGATTGACTGGGGGGTCTTTGGGTAAGGAAGATGAAAAAGGACTGAGCTGTATTCGATCTAGAGGGAGGGTGTGGGGTGTGACTATAAAGTTTAACAATCTAGTGACCCAGTAAAAGGCAACTTCGAATTCAGTGGCAAAATATCCCTCAAGGAAAGGGAGGCAGAACATAGATGGACGTAGAAAAAAACCTTGAGGCAGTTTAAAAATAAATTGAGTTCATCCTCATTCAGTAAGTGATTGCCGTAGTTCTTTTGAAACCATCAGTTCATAACAGAGAATATTCACCCATAACTTTTTAACCGGTGATTTCAGAAGGAGAACATTCTTGTGAAAAAATAATAGAAGAAAAGAAATACAGGCTGGAACAGCAGTATTGGTTGATTTTGGTCGAATCCTGTCTCCGCAAGTTGAAGATGTTTACCATGATGTTGCCTGTTAGATGCAGTGATTCGTTTCACTCTTGCTGCTGCCGCGTGAACAGCTCTCTCGACAGAAATAGCTTTTTCAGTTGATGGCTGTCTGAAAGGTAGTTCTCAGTTGATGCAAATCAGTGTAACGCTACTGGCTATAGTGATATGCACCATCTTTGAAGATGTAGTAAGGCAAAGGACAGCCTGTGGTGCTACCATAATTGATATGTTCAGTGGAAAGTAAATGGACGATAATGAGAAAGGAGAAAGATTGTTACCAACAACTTGTTCCTCCTCCTGCCACTCCATGGCTTCTATTTTCTGCAAACATCTGGTATGCTGTTGGGTGATAAAGTTTACTTCGCTTTTACACATCTCACACAGAATCTCATAGTTCAACATGTAAGGAAAAGATTAAAACTAAAAAAAAAAAAAAAAAAGTTAAAAATTGAATTGACTCTAAACGAATTGACTCATCCGAAACAGGTGTCGTTGAAGGATTTTTATTCCTTTGATCCCATTTTAATGGGTAATGTTGGAGGTATTTATTGTGACCTTAACGAATAAAGCAATACAAAGGGCAGTAAGCATGATAAATAAATGTAGTTTATTACTTAGTCGTTTTTATTTTCAGGAGCTTCTGCAGTTGCATATTCATGTCCTCTCATGTGCAAATATGCAAATGAGATGATAATACTTGATTAGACTTGTCAAGTTTCCATTCTCACGTGGTTTTTTTTGGTCGTTTGGGGTTTTGTCTTTTTTGTTTGTTTTAGAATATCTAGAGCTTTCTTCTCAAAAGGTGTCTTCTGTTTTTGTCTTGATAACAGTGAATAAAAAAAATACTTATTCATAATTTAAACAGATGACAACTCTTTGATTTTGATGGATTTCTTGATTCATGTATACATTTTTACTGCTGCCAAACGGGTTGTGGGGATATTTAATAATCCAAATATCTAAAAGTTCTGGGTATCCACCCATATCTGTTCTCAGAATTGCAGTTTTAAGAGAAGGCACCTGTTATGTTTGGCTCTTGGAACCAATTAAAACAATGTTAAAGACAAAAGTGTACATATTTAAGCAGAGGCGTATTCTCTAAGATGTTAAATGTATGTGTGCAAACATTACACCATCCTCAGCAGCACAAATGAGTATGGTTTTGTCAGCTGAGAACCTTGCCAGGTTTTGAAGCGGAGAAATGTGCTTTCTGAGTTCTCAGGAAAATGCCTTCTGTAACAACTCTCACAACAGAACTGACTGAAACAGAATTGGAGCCAAATAATACAGAAAAAACTTATAACACCTTTAATTTGTAAGGGCCTTCAGAAACATCATGTATTTCATGTTGTAAGGTAACTGCATTAAGTGTGTAAATTACTGATTTTGTAGACAGAGAAACAGAAAAAAGGCAGGTTTAAATGCCACAATTTATGTACTTGGTTGTTTTGCTTCCCAAGCCCTCGAAGATGAAGGTCTGCGGGTCTGCGTGCTTTAGCAGAGGGTCTTTGGAAATTGAAGTGCCATACAAGGTTGTGCCATAATATATAGATCTTAGCTGGTTTAGATTAGAAAGAAAATATTTTTTTCTAACATTTCATGCAATATTAACCATCAGTGTGAAGAAAAGCAGCACTGTCACATATAAAAGGAGCTGAGGCATTTGGAGGAGGGGGAGCTACATTTGTTCTGCCTTCTGCGGCTGGGACTGCTCTGCTGTGGATCAGGCAAAGCAGTGGAAAGACACGGCCGTGGCCTGTGGTAAGTGGAGGGACTAATGAGGCAAATATTTGTGGAGAGATGCAATAGAAAAATTGAAGCCAGCAAATCTGCGAGCATGTAAAGCTTTCACAGCTCCTATAAAGTTCAGAAGTACTGGTGTAGCAGTGCTATAGAGAAGGAAGGTGCAATTAGCTTTTCTGGCTGCGCTGATGTCCGTGCCTGCGTGGGGCAGTGAGAGCTCGGGGAGGTCAATGAGGGCCATGTGAGGTGGAGCTGAATCACCAGCGCAGATTTCGGGGAAAACTCCCTCTTGGCAAGTTGCACTGGAATACGTACCATGAAACTAACCAACAATGTTGCTGGTCTTCCCTGACCACGTAAAGCTACTGACACTCAGCAAGGCTGGACTGTGAATCTCTGCCGCATCCCTCTCCAGATGAGGCAGCTTAGCTTCAAACAATTTAGACCTCTCCGATGCCAAGTGAGCTGCTTTTTGCAGACTTTCCTAGGTTGATCCCGATCGTGTTACCCGGCAAGCTATCTGGAAATAACAACACAAACCAAGCTCTTCTGTTACAAGGCAACTCATAAAAATCATCACAGTGCCATTAGCATCTGAAAAGGTACGACAGTCTACCTTAGCTGATGCTCTGACTCTCTCAAACCGGGACAGTCATTTACCCGCAGTGGGCAGAATTTGATAAGCACTGGGAAACATCAGCAGTTAGGAGCTAGCAAACTGTTGGCCTGTCCTTGTTGGAATATTAATAGCATGAAAGTACTTTGAGCAAAAGTTTGTCTTGCAACCTCAAACCTTAGTTTAGTGAGCTAACAGGTTATGAGTAAAGAGGTGGTTTCAGGTAAAATATACATATCTAGCTGTAGTAACTGTTTTCAAGAACTCGGATCCATGAAGTGGACATGAATTCACTGGGACAAGGTACTGGTTTTAACAAGAGACGCTGAAGTGCTTTTTCTTGGAGGCCAAGCGAGACGTTAACCTTACGCTGTCCAGTGCCTTCCTCAACAGCATAACAACGTCCTGTCACTCCATTATGTCGGAACTGCAGCCAGCAGTTACTGAGACAGTACCCATCAGCAGATTCAACAGCCCCTCTGGCAGTGACCCATGTTGGACGCTGGTTCTGTACGCCCAGAAATGGCTTTCTCGTTTGGCTCCTGGCTCCCGTGAAGTTCCAGGTAGTTATCTTCTCCCTAGCATGCCAGGTTCTATGCAAACCTCCTGAACTGTCTGTAATCTGAGTCTGTGGGTTGAACGGAGCATAAATGCTTTTTAGGGCCACAGGGAGAAGGTTTATCAAACAGCAATGAGAACCATCTGTGCTTATACGTAAAAATGCATTAGGGTTTAAAATGTCAACAATAAATTAAGCCAGGTACTCCAACATAAAAGGTTTACTGCTGTTCTCTTGAGAGAAATCTAATTAGGATGACTTAGTTGGTAAAACAGTAGATGCTCACGTACAGTGTGCTTTCAGCCTTCTTAGTAGTAAGATTTCTTCCTTTTCCCACATGCAAAGTTAATTTTCCTCCATTTGTCTTACACGTGCAACAGTTCCCCATCTTGATATTTGCACTGACTCATCCCTGTGGTATGAGATTTTTACGACTCTCCTGTCAGGTTTGCTGCAGTATCTGTTGTGATGGGTGACTGGCTTCACATGTGCTGTTCCCAAGCGACCCAGCTGCTCTGAGGCTGGGTTTCCCCGAATCCGCGGGGAGCGGGTGTTCCGAGAGACGCAGGTATCGCTCAGTTTGCCTCTGACTAGGCTGTGCTGATGAGATAGGAGCTGGGCCACCACATGAAGATGATCTCTTTTGTAGCAATGCATGACGTTGCAGAAGATAAATGGTCCATCTAAAGCCAAATGGAACATTTTAAATACTCGTTTTGAAGGGATATGGGTGCGTGTATGGGTGAGACGCTGGGAACTGAAAGTAGAAAGAACAGCCACAAGAAAAAGCCTAGTTGAACCAGTAGAGTGAAAACTTTTAGTATGTTTTTGTATTCATGAAATATGTAAAATAAGTGACTGACCGAATAACAAATTCACAGAGATATAATAAGGGCAGAAAAAGGCAGATAACTTTTAATTAATGCTGTTTTTTGGCTGGACGTCATCTCAGTGGTATTCTTGATCCAAGAGCAAGAAACCAAAGCTGGGAAGCTTGAGGGCATCTTTTGGCAGCCCTGGTGATTTCACAAAATACCAAATAATGTTGGAAGAATTAGGCTGACAAGTTCGGTGCCTTCATTTTGAAATGTTTGGATAAAGAAAACCTGAAATATCTCTGAGTCTTGTTAACACATGGCAATGCACCTGAGGGCAGCATTAGTCTCATGGTGTGATTAAATGATGAACTGTTTGGAAACTGTACGTTGCAGGATGGAGTTAAAAAGGAATTGTCTGTATGAACACTAGGCTTAGGCAAGCTGTGTATCTTACTCAGTGTGCTGAAGACTTCTTTGGAACAGAATTCTGTAATAGAAAAGAATTATTATGAGAGCTGTCATGTCTTGCTGATTCAGTCTATGACAGGCAGTTTGCAAATGGTAAAGCAAGATGAGAAATCCTCCTAATTCTACTATTTCCTCCAGTTGAGCCACATGACTGATTTCTGAGCTGCTCCGTCACACTTTGTGCTTTAAAATCAGGCATGGAAGAGGGAGAGAGCTGGGGAAAATCAGAGGGTCGAATAAAAGGCTGTGGAAACTGAGCTGGGAAGAAGCCAGAAAGTTTTCAGGCTTCGATGCAACATTCTTCTAGAGAAAAAGCAAAATTAAAAATGGACCTCCAGGTGGGTGGTTGACATTAAAATGTGTCTTACTACTTTATGAGTGCAATACAGAACCAACAGAGTATTTCTGTTTTAAAAGCATTGGCCAAAAAAAAATAAAATTATGTCATCAAACATGTTAGGGCCATGGTGGAAAAATGAGTAAATGGGAATAAGCTGAATATTACTGTATTTGTTTGTAGAATTAAAATTGAAGTAGTCTTTACACTAGCGTTTCCCTGATGTCCTTTTACCCAATGCCCAAATGCGAATTGTGTGAAAACGGTTGTGCTTCGAAGACTGCCGGAGCCAAATAGTTGGTGTATGTGGTAGAAAAGCTGAGCCCCTTAAACTGCTATGTGATATTCTCTCTGAGTCTTCGGGTATTTTATAGGTTTAATTAAACCCCAGAGCATTCTTGATATTTGAATAATACCTTTTTGCCAATGAAGAACAGATCAAAATGAGAATGTTTTCATAGTATGAAAATCCATAAATGGAGTGTAAATCTGAATTTATTCAGATTCAATATGAAGTTTGGAGGAGTGGAGGTAAAACGGAATAAGCCCTTAACTGCAGACCTAGAGGGAAATATAAAACAATCACTGTCTAACAGGGGACGCTTTCCAATTAGGAACAGACAACCCGTGCCTCTTAAATATATGATTATTCCCTGCCATTCACAAAAGAATCTGAAAGTAGAACAATTTTGTGTCACTGAGTATTTTTTCAGTCAAATGCCCCCTGAGTGACCATCTGAGCGTAATCATCCATCCAGACTTTCTTACTGACATGCCTTACAAACACAGCTCTTTGTAAATACTTGATCAAATATACTAGAGAAGATAGTTTTTTAATCTAGAGCCTAGTGTGACCATAATTGTGACAAAGTGACATTGTTGACTGCAGAACAAATATAAATCTGTCTCATTAGTGTTGGTCTAATAGTCTTAAATTTCACTTAGTCAGGAAAGTTTTCTTAGCCCCATCTTTGCAATGAAAAAAACCCCAAAATCTACTGATGACGTCGTCTTTGTTTTATAATAAGCAAATATACTTTTTTGTTGGTAGTGGCTACCAGATGAACTTATTAGAAAGAAGACTGAAATGAAAACAGCTCCCCAAATATTATTTTTGCTTTTTAATTAAAAAATAATCAAAACCCCCAAGTTGTAGAATTCAACGGAGAATGAAAATTAGAGTTTTCAGTTGTCTGATGGTGTGGTCTAGAAGTGACGCAGATCCTGATAAAATCTAAAAAAACCCACCAAACCACAACAAATAAACCCCCAAACCACCCCACTCCCCCCGAAAACCTGAAAAACTCTTTCAGAACTCAATGCAAAGTCTCTATCAATGTGACTGGGGCCCTAGGTATGGCTGCCGCTTGGCATGTGGTAGGCAGAACGAATTACCACCTCTGACCAGCAGTAAGAAAGAAATCTTTGCACATGATAAGTAATGGATTTCTTTCCCAGGCTTCCGAAGCACCACGAACGGTCCACTAAACATCTGATCATCTCTAACTGAGCATGGAATTGTGCAGCAAACCCGTACGTGAAACTTATGGCATTCTGCAGAAAGCCTGCTCGCTTATCCATTCTGGCAGCTGTCATACCAACCTGCATTTGGTGGGAGTTGCTTGTTCATTTTGAAATTGTTAATATTTTATTTTTGAGAGCTTACTTGACTTTAGCATAACAGAAAGTAGCTTAGTTTATTGTTCTGCAAAATATAAATTGTGCTTAGCTACAACGTATGTTCTGAGGAACCTTCTGAGTCCTTGTGAGTGTATGAAATGTGCTGCATGGCTGATGGAAAGCTGTAGCATTGGGAATTTGAGAGGAGTTGGACTGGAACACAAAATACTTCACTCTGATGTGGGTTTTAAGTTGTGTTTTCCACTGATTCACTAGTATAGTATACTATATGGAAATACAGTCACTTCCTTAAGCCAAAGAAAAGCGATACTATAAAAGATGCAATAATATCATTATGGAGATGCAACGATATTACTATGGAAAATTGTTTTCTTCATTAAAAAGAACCCAAACCTGTGCCAAGGTGTTGCCATTTCAAGTAGAACATGGTTATACTTCTGCCCTGTTTTCCTGTTCATCGTTTTTGTCGGAAACACCCAGATGGAATAGCAGTTGTACATAGGTTTATAAGTAGAAATCTGTCCCTGCATCACTCCAAACAATTCTTATCGCTTAGCTCATCATAAATGTAATTCATGTGCCTGCAAAAGAGGTGCCTGCTGTAGCTCTGCCTGTCATCTAAAAACGATGACATCACGAAGGGTGAGTCAAACCGAACAGATCTTTGTGTGTGTCTGACGCTGATACATCCCTCCCAGGCATCCGTTTCTGTGCTGTGCCAGGAATGCTGCGAATCAAGAAAGGTGATTAATGTTTTTCACTCAGCAGCTCTTGCACACTATGCCTTTTAAAGCATGTGGGGGAATAACGTCCCAACCCCTCTGTGGGGTTTATCATTAAGACTATTCTAGGGAGCGTCGTGACTAGGTTAAAATATTTGAACTGGTATCAAAAGTCTAATCCTTTAGTTTAGAAGCCAATAATTGCGAAATAGAAAAAATATATTTGAAAAGCAGATATCGCATTTTATATGGGCAGTGTTGTTTCACATTAGATGTCTACATCCCCCTACCTTATTCTGCCAAAGACGTAAAGATGAAAAGAGATTCATTGGATGGTTTTCTGAGCACAAGTCAAGCAGCGTACTTCTGTGCTAACTCTGTAAGTGCTGCTGCGAGGCAGCCTCAGAAAAAAATGTAAAATCTTGGAATATATTACAAACTCAAGGTAGTTATGTTTACTGTGTAAATTCCAGTTAATTTGACATTATGCCCTTCTTGGTAGTTGACTGACAACAAAACTTACCTCTTATTCTGACTTCTGACAGTGGTGTTAGCTGACCGATACACTGACCTTTTGAAACACTCGATCAGAAGAGTCCCATTCAAACGATGAGAGACAACCTTTGCAATTCAAAACCAAAACCGCAGAAACGCAACGTTTGTTATTTAAATGCCTAATCCTTGTCTCACTTTGGTTTTACAGTTTTTAACCTCTTGTGATGTACAGAAGCATTGTGTTCTGGTGCAAGGATATTCTTTTGCCAGAAACCTACTGTGGAAAGATGGGGTTGCAAAATTGCAATCTAAATATGGAAGAAATAGTAACTGAAAGTGGACAACTGCCAATTTCTACTTTCGATTTGCCAGAATTTTAAAACTTCCTTAAATCTTCTTGAGCTTACCTGGTTTCTTTTTCCTACTCGCTCAGAACTATTAATATTAAATACTCTTAGCATCAATGGGAATTTAGATAACAAGCAGAAAATACATCCCGCTGGACTCTGTATCCAAATTTTTAACCAGTATCTAACAGATTTTATTTCTATTTATTTTTTATGAAACTCTTTATTATTAATCGTGTTCTCAAAAGAGGCTAATGAACTGTAATAGATTTGCATAGTTATGAAGACTGATAACTTATTCATGGAGATGGCACACAGAATGACGAATTGGCATTAATTCTGCTAGAAGTTACCTGAGAACACATACTGCTCCTCACTCTGTTTTGGGGCTTCTCACAGAAGTTTTCATTAAGACATAAATAGGGGATAATCCTACTTCACACAAGTGTCCTGTTTGAAATATTTTGCAAAGTAGTTCTGAAATAATTATGACGCTGAAATTATCTAATTGGATTTAAAAATTTTTGAAATACAGGAAATAGCATATCCTGCCAGCAGGTGCCTTCTGGGTGCAGGTCAGTAGGGCAGAAAGATTTTTTTTTTTTTTTTTTTTTTTTTGTTATTGCCATTAGTCAAACACTTTTTCATCCAATTCAGAGCAAACCTCTATGTCTGTAGCTCTGTGTGTATACGAAGGCAAATGAATCGCGTGCCATACAACCAGCGATACGTTAACTGACCCTGCCCTGGCTTTCGCCTTCTTGCAGCAGTTAGTAAGCGAGACCGAAACTGATACAGGGTGTTGGGACACAGTGGCATTTCAGGGGCCCTCACTGCACTGAGGGTGTGGATTTAGTGGGACTGAACTGAAAATAATATTTTGCTCCACTTTTCCACTTTCCTTCTAAACGTTGTATAAACCTAAATCCTCACATCGTCCCCTGGGAGGAATGGTACATATTCCCAGAGGAAGTCAGTGCTCTTAGCCAACACCGCCCCCGCTGCTGGGTACAAATTGTCCATTGCCCACTCTTTGGACAGCGTTGATCAGGACTTAAAATTCAATACTCTTATTTTCAAAAGAAGAGACATTAGACCATGGATTCTCTTGAAACTGCACGCTCTAACAAGCATATGAAATATTTACTCTCCAGGGGTTTGATACCTGAAATGTATAATCTGTGGTGAGAGGTCATGTTTTGGGAGGACATACTTTGCCTGTCAGGTAATTTCACTTTGGGTCGTTGTTCAGTGAGTCACATTTAGTGGTTGGAATGAATCTGAGTTATGGCCTGAAATTTGCTTTGTGTGAACATTTAGGTCTGACCTTTTTGCTCATACATCTTTTAGAGGGGCACTGAGAAAAGGGGAAGGTTTGGTAAAAGCCCTATTGTATTTCAGATTTACAGGGTGTGCAGCACTGGGATTTGCTCAGCAGTAAAGGATTGGGCAAACTGAAACAGAGATGATAGATGTGCTGCAAAAACATCACGATAAAAAGTGTGGTGTATGGGGAACTTTCATCTTGATGGCACTTAGAAACGCGCAGGAGAAAGCAATATAACTTTGTAATTTCCATCCTTTGTTAGAGAAAAAGAAGCTGCAAATTTAAGCTCTGAAACTGAAAGGGATTACTTCAGAGATGTTGCAACCAGGAATTATTTTTTAGGTTGCACAAGAAAAATCAGGGTGGCGGTGACAACAGTATTAGCTTTAGTTTTGTGGTGATTCTTGGTACTAACAAGTCTTAAAATATTACTGACAGAGTTTCTTGTTTGGTGTTTTTTAATAAAGTTGGTAGTACCAGATAGTAATTAATATTCTGTAATCTTTGGAAAAGAAATCTGGGTTTAAATTTCAACATGACATGTTATAGATGACAGCTGGAGACTGTGTTAATTCTCATTCTATCTGTCCCCACATACTTAGGCAAGAATTACATTCATTCCTAAATTCATGTCTTGCAAATACAAGTGATATAAGCTATAGCTTTGCCTGGAAGTCAGATAAAACTGTATGTTCTCCTTGATTTTTTTTTTTTTTTTTTTTAATAGCGTCAAGGTCTACCTGAAAAGAATTCTTTCAGTAACAAAAGAAAATGCTGTTCTGACCTATTTCTCCTTCCCCTTTGGTTGTCAGCATTTGTGGATATCCAGATAGGCACTGCATTCATAACTCAAATAGCTCCAGAAGCAGAAATAACCTGCAGAGACTAAAGCAGAGCTGTGGATATTTGTGGGTTTTCTTCTCCATTTCACAGATGCTGTGAATCCTTCCTGTCAGAGTTATGCCAGTTATAGTCTCAGGCTGTTCGAGGGCCTTGAACTTGCCAGGTTTAAATTGCTTTGTTTAATAATACTGTGCTGCACTGATTCATTTCTCTTGCTATGTAACAAGATTAAGATGATCAAAATGATGTTAAATTGTAAGGCCTTGCGAGCTGCCACACCAAATTGGCTGTACCCGCTCTTCCAACACAGGACGCGCGTGTCTTTCTGAATACTGGAATTGGAGATAACCACATTCCTGGTAACCAGCACTTTACGCTTTGGCTAACAGAGACACTAGTCTTGCTTTAGCAATATACTGAAAAGCACTATGTTATTTTTATTGTACTGGGCTGGGGAGACTCTTAAAGGGAAGTATTCCTTATTGCATTATTAATTATGTCTTAATTCATAGTCTGGATGCTGTCATTTGATGGAGACATAGATAATTTCCTTACAGCCAATGTTTTCAGTCAGACTTATTTTACATACGGGATATCACAAATCAGAGAATGGTGGAGTGTAGGAGAAGTGATGTGTGTGTTTCTTTCTCATTGATAGTTTACACAATTTGTCTTATGAAAGAAAAAAGTACTTGCAGTGAAAGCGTTTGGGTTTTTTCTCTGAAATCATCTGAAGTCAGTTATCCAATAGCTAAGAGCCCCCAACCTCCAGTAAAACAAAAGTTTGAACCTTTTGCAAATATTCTGTGTAGAAGAACCATTGTATCATCCTTTGTTTCCGAGTACCGACACTGCTGGATGATCCTGGTTGCACCAATAATAGTGACGTGTCTTCTCATTGAGAAGAATCCAAACATATCCATCCTGGGATACTGATATTTGGTTATCCAACTAGAGAAAATACCTTCTGGCACTGAGCAGTAACTGGAACTATGCTGTCAGAAGTCAGTAGCTAATATCAGGTGAGATTTCTAAAAGTAACTATAGATTTGTGCATCTGTCTCCATATGCTACTCCGTAAATTGCCTACTTTTCTAAAATTCCCGTTAACCAACTGCTGTCACTGCTTCATTTGAATCCATGTTTTTTTTAAAATCCTAGTTCTTTTTTATCTCTGCAGCAAGCACTGAGATAAGGAAAGTAGCTGGATATGTTGAGTTTTGAAAGCTATAGCAAGAGTTCATACAGGAGCGAACTTTATATTAGAGGCAGGAGGTCTACACTGAAATGAGAAGACAGTTTATATTTGGAAAGGTTTAGATCACTTTCCGTATTGTAAAGAACATTTAATTACCAGTACTAATGGAGAGGGTTATCTTGGGTTTGGGTCACGTGGTAAAAGGTTTCTGGTTCCAAACATGTCAAGAACAGTCCATGGAGTATCACCTCACTCTTTACGGAACAGGTCCGACATACTTGAAAAGTGGGATGTGAGAGGAAGCTGGCCCAGGCCTCAAATGCGAAGACGTATCAGTCTGAGCCTGAAAGAGTAAATTGCAGGATATGCACCTTTCTACCTTTTTAAAGCAATCTGCCTAACTTCCTTTGGACTTGTTTTCATTTTTTTTCTCTGTGGCCAATTAGTGGATTTACTCATCCGTTGAATTCCAGGTGCTTTTCTCTTCCTGAAGTGTTCCTGAAGAACAAATTAATAAAAGGATTTAAAACAACTCTCCAAATTAGATTCTACTTACACTTTTAGGCAAGAAGAAGTCATGTTCATCATGACGCTGATTTTTGTTTGTAGATTAACTCTCAAACCATCCATCTGTTGTTCTAAGCTTTCTTCCTGTCCCATCCAGGGGGAAATAATTTAGCATCAGAAAAACCTTATATAAAGAAAACTAGAGAGGTTTTCAGAAGAGCCGAAGCTGCTATGCTTGTGTTTGGGGAAACTTGAGGTTTAGAAAAACAAGCATTTGAAAGAAATGCCAGGAGGTTTAAAAAAAGCATCCCAGATATGGTCAGATATTCTTAGGAATGTCTAATAAGTGATAGGTACCCATTATCTTTTCTCTTATAAACTTGAGGAATAAAAGAATGAGCTATATAAAAAAAACAACAACAACAAAAAACAAAGGAAAAAGGACCAAACTAATTTTTGGGTTGTATGATGGTTGGTTGAACCTGACTGCTAAGCATGACAATATGTACAAATGCTGTCACTGCTCTGTGAACTTAGTACTTACTTTGTCACATTAATGAATCACATTAGTGTTTTAATTCCCTTTAATGACATCTTTTGACTTGCAGAAACTGTGTTATGGATTTTCATGGAATCACGGAATTTTCAGAGTTGGAAGGGACCTCTAGAGCTCATCTAGCCCAACTCCCCTGCCAAAGCAGGATTGCCCAGAGCACATTACTCAGGACTGCATCCAGGCGGGTCTTGAAAATCTCCAGGGAAGGGGACTCCACAACCTCCCTGGGCAGCCTCTGCCAGTGCTCTGTCACCCTCACCGTAAAGAAGTTTTTCCGTGTATTTGAACGGAACTTCCTGTGTTGCAACTTGTGCCCATTGCCCCTCGTCCTGTCACTGGGAACCACTGAAAAGAGCCTGGCTCCATCCTCCTTCAACCCACCCTTTAAGTACTTGTACGCAATAATAACATCTCCCCTCAAGTAGAAAATATTTTTATGGTATTTTTCTGTTTAGATACCATTTTAACCTTCTAAAACTATTTAGAGTTTGTATCTTATGACAGTTCAGTTTCTTATCTTAATTGCACATCGTTACTTCCCAAGATGGAGTGAGCACGCTGAAAATACCAGTTCTCCACTTCACTATCCTGTCTGGGGAGGAACGTGGCTTTGAGAGGTGTGGACATTGGAAGAGTTTAAGTGAATGAGAGGGGCATAGAAAAATGTAGTCCTAGCTTTTCACCTTACCCTTTCAAAAAAGAGTTGCTTAAGACTATCTTTTAAAATATTTTTGAGTTCTAGAAAGATGCTAGTTTGACAATCCAGAAATAAGAGAGCTCTTTTGGGCGCAGTGAGCGTATTTGCTTTATGCCTGCCCTCTGGCAATCATTTTTAACACTACAAGGAAGTATCCAATAGACTATAATTTTGCTGACACACAAGTGAAAACCGATATTGAAGTACTATCAAGTTCAAGGTAATTTTACAGAAGTCCTCAGGTATCAGTAACACATAGCATGGATACAGTCAAGCTGCACTGAGGTTTTGGTGGTGAAATGGCTCAATATGATGTGCTGAGTTGTTTTTTCTCTCTCCCCACTTAGTGCTGATTTTTTTCTTCTTGCTGAAAATGGTCGTAATAGGTCAAGACACCCATTTAATTTGGATGGTTATTTGAAATTTTTTCTAGTGTTCTCAGTAGGAAAGTCCTGAAATTATTCACTAATACTTTTTATTTCCTGCTTCTGCTTCCTTCCTAAATGAAGACACTATTCTCACTTCTGTTTTCTTTGTGCAGTTTTTCAGCACTGGTTTTCTGTGTTGCCCGTTCTGATTGTTGTATTTCACTCTTGCCGTTAGTGCCCTATATTTGCAGTGCAGGCTTCACTGTGGCAGAAATCTTTTTTTTCCCTTTCTTTCTTTCTGTATGCACACAATAATCAAATGGTGGTTTGTGTTGGCTTTTGTGCATACTGCCTCAGTGGCAAAATTACTGAAAAGCAGAAAATGGAGGTGGTTCTTGGGGGAAAAAAGTGATATTCAGAAGCGCTTGAAGAAGCCTAACTCTACCTGGGCATCTCATTCACTAGAAAAATATAGTCTGCAGGATTGCTTATACGTGCTACGCTAAACTGTGCGTTTGGTCCTGTATTGTATGCTGAACGAAGATCCAGTGTCTGTTAAAAGACTCCTGGAAATCCCATTGTAAAGAAAAAACACGTGTATTCCCTGAGCAAATAAGAGCAATCATGACATCCCTGAGCTTATGTTTCTTCTCATTTTTGCTGTTCTAAAAATATTCATAAGGACTGTACAGACAAGGGGGTAAATAGATAAATCTAAGTGGATCAAGTCTTAACTGTGATCAGGTGCATATTGCAGTGTTTGGATAATATCCTCTGCTGAAGGAAATGAATTTTTATTGATATTTACACATGATCTCAGCATAGAAGCTTTTGCCATCATTTCAGGTGCCTGCTGGGAACTAAACAAAAGTGGTACACTAAAACAAAAAATCTTTGAAGACAATGTATGTGATAAAAGCCCAGAGTAAATATTTAGTAAAATGAAACAATTTTCTATTTGAGCTTGGAGTTTTAGAAGCTGAATGTGTGAGTTTGTCTGTAGGGGTTGCAGTAGCCAGCGGGTGCCCAACCAAGAGTCTCAGAATTTCGGTATGAATGTACCTTGGGCAAGTCTGGGCTCTAATGGCCTCGGAGGATGAGCTTTTGCTATGGATTTCACTCCTCCTTTGAGGAAAAAGGAGGCTTGGGCGAGACTCTTCTATCTTTAGGTGCAGGTACCTACATGTAAACTAGGCATCTCGATTCCCTTCCTAATTAACGGACAGGCTTCCTTTCATCTCATCCGAAGGCTGACACCTAAAACATCTTAGGTGAATACTAGGTTTCTCTTCATGGACTTCAGAAGGAATCAAGATGACTAGCTTCCTTCCTCGTATCCAACTGTATGGGAGAAGCTCATGCCAAGCGTCTGAAATAAAAAGGAGTTCCAAGAAGTTGAAATAAACTAACTCTTAAGGGAGTGGCACAGTATCTGGGAATGCAGGTCCCTTTCTAAGCAGAATTAGTCACAGCACTAAATGCAACTGTGCTGTGGTTAGAGAGATGAAGGGAAGGGTACCCAAGTCTCGGCTAAGAGAAAACAGGAGTGTCTTCGGTTCCCTTGGCTGTATTTGGTTCTCTCTGTTCTGTGCTCTCAAGCTAAAAGACTAAGTAAATGGAGTATGAAGTGCTGCCTTCCATTGCCAAATCTTCCGCTTACCTCTGAGGAGATAATCTCGAGTTTGAAATGTCTTGGAAGGGAGCAAAATACACAGTACGTCTGCTATTGGTTCAGGTTCTTAAAACATCTTCCAAGTAAGGTCTTATTTTAGATGATGAAGTTGTAGCTTAGGGCAATGTTTGCCTTGATTTCATCTGCGCAATAACTTATTCCAGCAGTTATTGGAAAGAAGCGAAAAGTCCCCATAATTTTGGCATAAGCTAGCAGAATAGGATATTTTCATTATAGATAGTTAGGGTTATTTAAATTTATGCCTCCCTTGAATGAAACGCGCAGTGCTATTAAATGACTTTACATTAAGTCAACGGGCAAAATTCCCACTGGATCAAGGGTCACTGCGTTCATATCATTCCAGACAAGCAGGGAGGACAGACTCGCTGTGCATTCTCATCTGGAATTGCTTCACCTTATGGCTTGGATAATGAGATATTGATTTTCACGGAGCAGGTCATGTTAGAGAAAAAATGAGAGACTCAGTTGCCATTATGAAAGTCATTTACAATTGAAAGTGGGGAAAGGTTTTCTTTCTGGGTAGCAGATAATAGTCTTTAGCTAAGCTTTTCCCACAGCTGCCAGGATTTGATACAGAGATATAAAACTCAAAATAAAAAGACTATCAGATATGTATGCTTCTACTTTCATAAGTCAGGAATGTTTGTGATAAACTTGTACGTACTTAAAAGATGCCTTCAAACTATTTTGCGGGAAAGATAAACAAAATCTATTGAATACTTAATGGCTCAAAGTTACAGCCCTGAGTCACGGGTTTGCGCAAAACCCGAGGAACGCTATCTGGTTTCAGCTGCTCTTAGCAATCTGTTCAGCTGACCTACAACCGCTGAAACAGCAGAAAACATAACCTTCGAGGTGCTCTTTTCCTTTTTACAAGCACACCATTACTAAATTGCTAAACCCGGTTGTCTACTCTCACTAAAATCCAACCCTCCCTGCGGAGGCGGGGGTCTCCGGCAGCCCTCCTCGGGGCGTGCGGGGGGCGTGCGCGGGAGGCTGTGGGGCTGGGCAGGCGGGAGCGGCGGGATCCCCCCGTACCGGGGCTGGCAGGGGTGGCGTTGCCTTTCTTCGCGGTAGCCGGCGCGGTGCTGTGCTTTGCATTTCTGACCCGAACAGTGTCAGTAACACACCAACGGTTTGGCTATTGCTGAACAGTGCTTGCACAGTGTTGGGCCTTTCTGTTTCTCATTCTGCTCCCCCCAGGGAGTATATAAGAGGTAACAGAGGTTGGGAGGGGAGACACATGGGACAGCTAACCCAGATTGGCCGAAAGTATATTCGGTGCCATATAACACCATGCTTGGCCATATACATGGGAGGGTTTGGTCTTTCCAAGGTAGCCCTTGCTCAGAGAGCGACCGGGCATCGGTCTGCTGGTGGGAAGTGGTGAGGAATTGCCTTTGCACAACTTGAGTTTTTTTTCTTTTTCCTTCGCTTACTAAACTGTCTCTATCTCAATCCACAAGTTCTCTTGCTTTTACGCTTCTGATTGTCTTCCCCGTGCCACTGCAGGGGGAGTGAGCGAGCAGCTGGGTGGGTGCTTCGTTGCTGGCCGGGCTCAACTCGTCAGAGCCAGCAATGCTTTCACAGGGCCTCGCAGAAGCAGCACCTTTCCCTTTGGAAAGATGGTGGATTCCCCCTCTGCCCTGTTGAAAGCACAGCAGTAGAAGACTCGTCTCCTGTTTTCCTCCTTTTGCCTCTCTCTCGCCTCTCCCCCTGCCTCTTCCCTCCCAGTAGCTCCTACCCGTGCTCCACGGTTGCACTGTTGGCCGGAGTTGTGCTCGCTGGGTTTGCCGCAGGTACTGCGGCAGCGGGCACGCGGCGGGAGGCACCCGGGCACTCAGCGCCACGAGTGGTTCTTTGAAGTTTGATCATATTCTGCTTGTTGAGAACTTGCATCAATTTCTGCATGTGGTTTCAGGTTAATACCTTAATACACTTAATGTCTAAAATTCGGTTATTCCACTAGCACGCTAATTAGCAGTCTAATCTGTTGTCTTCTTCTGGGATATTATCCTCTCCAGCCCTATTTGGAGTATTTTTATTACAAGATTTTTAATACCTAGCTAGGTTATTTACTCAGGCAGAGTGTTTGCGGGAATAACAGAGATGATGTTTTCAGTGCTTTCCGGCCAGGAAAAAAAGAAACAAATGGGTCCTTCGGAATTTCCTTTTCAGTTTTTCCCTGAAGACGTTGTGCTTCTTTTTACTGTTCCCTCGGGAATAATTGTTAGAGAGCAAGACTGCTAATTAGCGTTGTTAATGTGTTCTTTACAGTTGAATGACTACATAAAGTAGGGAAATATTAGAGAACATTGTGTTGGTTTACATAGGGACTACTTTGGACTACTTTTTACCTCTGGACAGGTGAAAAGTTGTTTCTGTTTCAATTAGTAACTGCCCTGATATGTCCTCTGCTCTGGTTTTATTCTCTGTTTGCAGCACGCTTTTCTGTTTGAATGCTTATAAGTTGCCCTGCAACTTTTAGTATCTCCAGACCGATAAAATGAATTAAAAATGTGACTATGAAAACATTGTATTGAAGGAAAGTAATGACATGAAGATGGAAAACGCCGTAATAAATTGCATACTTTAATAAATGACTGTACACTGTAGAATTTCAATTACAGAAAAACATACCTTACGCAAGTAATTACTAAAGAAATTACTGGAGAAGCACATCCATTCACTGAATTACAGGACATAAATTCTTCCTCTGATTGCATCTTCCGTAGCGAGGAGAGCAATCACAGGAGAACACCGAGCTCTAACAACCCCCTCTCTTTAGGATTAGAACTTACTGCTGGATGGGGAATGTGGAAAGAGTACTGAAAGGCTGTTGCTTCGTGTGCCCAAAGGGAATGAATGAAACTAGTTAAATGCAAAGCAAGAGTTTTGATTGGTGGCAGGTATCCTCGTAATTTCTTGTCTTGTACGGGCCTTTCTGGAGGTATTTGGGTTCAATGTGTCCTTCAGACATTTGTGAATCTGCTACGTGTGCATACATACAGCTTGCTTGTGTGCATTTTACGTGCACACTATCATTATAACCTGTAGGAAGAGAGTGGAACATACCTGTAGTATGATGGGCAATACTGGGTTTCCCTGTGGAGTGTCTTTTACATGAGATTGACTGAGATTTTGGTGGCTTTATAGTCCATTTTGGATGAGAGCTAATGGCAGAAATGTTTGTCATAGCTCAAACGGGCAATGCGTGCTTGGTTACCGTGAGGATCTGCAGCATCTCAGCCTCCCAACCATCCCTGGAGCTATCAGTGGGTCAGTACAATCCAATGGGATCTCACCCACCTGTGTTGGGAACTTTGAAGCAGAGACTGGTACCAGTCCAGGACTGGAAAAGATGAGCTGGAATATTCACAGTGCTGAAGATAGCGTGTGCCAAGGCATCTTCATGTTTTGGGGTTCAGCGTCCAGCTGACCTGAGGGGAAGAAGTTTTCAAAAGGGGAAAGAAAGTGGTAAGTGTCCTGAATGGAGGTGCGATGGAAGAAGTTTGCAGCAGGGACCTGCTTTTTTTGATTGCTATATGTTGGAAATAAGAAAAGCTGGGGGAGAAAAATATTTAAAATCTAATGTAAGCAGTGAAAATTAACAGATTACATGGGAAAAACATGCAATATATGCGATCTGATTTTATATGCACAAAGCTAACAAAAAGAAAAAGAGAAATGTCATCTCATCCATTTAGTGGAACTGTTTCCTTAGGCGATGTGTGGACCCACATCCTGTTTCAGTTGGTTCATACCTGAGACCAGTCTATGGATTTTAAAACGTTTGTTTACGTCTTAGATGATGAAGGTTATATTTGGTAAACATCAAAGAAACCAAAGACACTGTCTTCTCAAGTCTGTATTTTGCAGGGTATTTTCTTTTACCCCAATAAACGACCTTTCCTTTTATTGTGTAATTAGACATCTTTCTCTGCCCTGGTGTTTGTATGGATTGAGTTTAGAAGTATTGATACTTTTTTATCTGCCATCAAACCAAAGAAACTTGTCCGATTTCTTCCTCTAGATTTTCTATTAATGCCATCTTTTTTTTTTTTTTTTTTTTTTTCTCCATTGGTAACATTGGTTTTTTATGCTTCTTTAGTCTATTCTTACCGTGCTGTGAGTTCAAGGATGTTCTTGTAGAACCCGGTTGTATTTTCATCCTAATGTCACCAGTGAGTCAGTTCAGCACACGGTCTTATTACAGTATTATTCTAGACGTTTTTTATTCGGGGAAAAAAATCTTAGTTCTCTTTGAATTTTCTGTGCAAAAATAATCCATAAATGTCTTCAGTAGACACTGCACAAAGAAAAACGTATCTATGGGAATACGGTTTATTCCCGTTGCCTGGTATTGCTATAGGGTTTTGATCAACCCTTTATAGAGGAAATGAGGAGTTCTTTTGCTTAATTTCCCTTATATTTTCTCTTGATAATGATGTAAACGTTTATCAGCTTCTCTTCCTAAAATAATATGTATGGTAGGAGTATAAGTATTTTTTAAAAGATATCCAGTCTATTACTTTAGAACAACAGATAGAGGAGCAAAGCTCGTTCTGTTACAGTCTTATTCTTTCTGAAGCAATTTCAGAATTCACAAAATGTTTGAACATGAACATTGCACAAATATTTGTGCTTCCTGAATCACAGTTACACAGGTATTTGCTTGATCTTATTATTTTCCATAAAAATGTCATGAAGTACTAATGTAAAAAACCATTGATAGTAGGTAACACAAGATGTTTAAACATGTAAAATGGCCAGAAAAACTGCACTGGGATTAGTCCGTACAGTTTGCCTCTAATTCTGCTTTAGATCACAGTTTTAAGGAAGGGCACTGATCTATCGTTATAACCTCTGCTTGTGTTTTATACTCTGCATGAATTGTCCCTGAGAGGCGCTTAGATACAGACCGCAGGCCCCAAAGTTGGCAAATCCTCCAACAGCTTGGTATCGCTCCCATAAATTTGCGAAGCAGTTGTTAATACTGTGAGTATTTTGACAGGGAGAAGTTAATGCACTGTAAGTTATGTTATAAATTTATATCACTATGGCTGTTTCGTACCAACTCTCTTATGGAGACGCACGCGGGTTTGCATGGATAGCTAATGTTAGGTAAATTGGGTATGAATTTGCGGCACACTATTTTACAGCAACTCTCATAGCAATAAAGTACGGTTGTTGTCAGGTTGCCTCTCCTGGACTCAGCTGTTCTAGAGGGGCTACCAGATCCAGCTGCTTCAAACTGCGAAATGCCCAGTATTCCATTAGATGGTTTAAATTGCTGTGTGAGCCCACTGGGGGTGTGCACTGAGAGGAGCTGCCGGCCAGCAGGGATGGGGGCGCCTGGGAGCTGTGACCAGGGGCTTCTTGCCTCAGCGCAGCAAGAGCTGACATTCGTGGTCTGAAGTAATTATGTGAGTGAGCTTTATTTCTAGGAGAATAAATTAAAACCCCGGATCATTAGGCACAGAATTCCACACAAATCTGAATCCTCAGTCCGTTAGTATGAGCAGATCGCATTTTTTAAAGCAAAATAGTGTTCGGTGCGAGTACAGTATGTACTTTAAAATTGTCAACGTTTGGCTTAGCAAATATTGAGAAATATCAAAATGCGTGGCTTCTATGCTTTCAGAATAAAACATTCTGACTTTTGTCTTGGACTGAATTTAAAAACAAACAAGCAAACCCAAACCTATAGACTTTTATACGAAAAGATTTTAAATGTCAAGACCAGTATGGTATGTTTCTAGGGAGCATAATATGTTTCTATCGTATCTTTTACATGCTTTTCTACGATATGTATTTTAGGGAACATCTCATTGATGACATCATCTATACCCTCTTGTTACGACTACTTTATACTCGCTTTACTTACTCCCCACAGAATTACCAAGTAATTCCAGCTTGCTTCCATTCTTAACATCTAGTACTCAAAGTGCAAAACTGTCAGCCAGATTAATTAGAAGCACGGATCTCATGGTCTGTTACTGTCTCTTATTTGAATAAACCGCTTCTAGTGGTTTGTCTAAGAAAAATAAAATGCCAGGAAGTTCTTGTGACAACAAGATAACAGTAATTAATTTCAAATTAATGGTGAACCGTTAGCAACGCTAATACTAAATAGTAGTATGCAAATGCATTATTAGTGAACGTAATTTACCATCAGTAAATCAAGACGTTCAAGAAAGAAATTCCCTTATACCTGTTTTGACCAGAAGCTGCTTTTTTTAAAGTATTAGTCTATCCGAGTCTGTCAAGCTCATCATTTACATTGTGTCCCGGAAGACTGGTAAGTGCTGCGTAATTTGAACAAACGGGAATGATTTGTAACTCCAAGCTTGAGAAGTCTTTGGAAATGCGCTGCAGTTGTTATGCTTATTAAAGTTGATATTAATGTGGTAGGATAGATATTGATGGGATAGAGCAAAGTCAAACTTACTTAGCATAAAATTTGAGTGTTTTGTAGTGCACGATGATGGATTGAGTTGGATTAGTCCCCAGGCATTCTCAAAGTGGAATGCAATGCTACTCAAACCTTGAATAATATTCTTGTTCTAGCCAGATGTTGAATTTCATCGTAACTTGTTCTTATAAGGCATTTAATCCACTTCCAATTTCCAGTGTAGGCTGATGGGGATGTTACAGGAGTCTTTGCAGATAAGTGAACGAATCCATTGCCCTTGGCAAGGGAGAGGTTCATCCCTGTTAACTGTTCAAGGTGGAGGTTCGGGGATGATGCAAACTGAACGTACTCAACCTGGTGAGATTTCGATCTCTAAATAGCACCTGTCATCCTGTGTGCGGGCCACAGCCAGGTCTGGTAGGCTGATTTGGCTCGTACGCCCGTGTCTTAAGATGCAAAGGAGAAAACTGCATCGCTGCTAGCTGGGGGGTACCATTGGTTCTTATTTGTTCCTGCAAGTATGAATAGAGATCACCAATTTAAAAGCAGACTGGTTGAGAGCAGATATTGTAAAGGGCAAAGGGTTGTGTTTGTATTTGGGTTTTCTTCTCTAATACTCTCTGGCATCCTCTGGAATGTGGACTAATTCTCTGTGAAACCAATTAAATGGGTTATAGCATCAAATAGACGTAGCCTTAGACATGCTATTTTATAATCTTAGATTGAAATGGGCGATTTCAAGCCCATTTTTCATTGCTTTGAATGGCTTAAACACTGAGGTAAACAAGAGAGAACTGCATTTTTTTTTTTTTTTTATTCATAGAAAGGAAAACACTCTTCTTAACAGAGATTCCAACTTCCAGAACTATGCAGCCACTAGAGAACTGAAGGTACTTCTTGCCCTCCATACTGGTGGGCTGCACGCTTGAGTTCCTGTTAAGCTATCACGGGCCGTGGAAGTGCTAGCAAGCACATTAAAGCCTGTATTAATAGAACAAGCCAGGGCTTGTCTTCCTGCTGTTGGTGATGCCTTTGAATCCAAATGTGATACAAATTACTCCATCCAAGTGCAGCACGGGCATTAAGAATATTTGGCTTGCTCCAGAGGTCTGCTTCAAAAGCTGTACTGCAAACTGAGTGCCTTCCCAGTGGTGCTGCCTCGAGACAGCACCTGACCCCAGAATTGGTGGGGCTCTTTCCGCGGTGCACGCATGGGAGCTGGCCGAGGCTCATGAAGTGGGAAGAAGAGCTGAAACAGTTGGAGCATATAAAATTCTCTTTGAAAGTTCAGTTGGTCTCACGTCTGGCATCCTCTTGACGTTTTTTGTTTTGTTTTCTTTTCTTTTAAAAGTACATGCAAGACTTCTAGTAGTCTTTGACTTTTCCTGTATGAGTAAAAGTTCAATGTCAAAATGCCAAAGGTTGCAGAGCACTGAAGGGCCTGGGAAGCAAGCAGGCAGCTAAATAACAGTGGGACCTGGAAGAAGAGAGAGCTTGTCCCTAGCTGCCTGTCTTCAGTGCCCCTTGCGCTTCGTTCCGGTGGTACCCGCGAGTTTGCCGTGCTGAAACCGCAGAGCGCAAATGTGTTAGGGTGCCCATCAGCCCTGAAGCAGGTTAAGTTGCTGTCTCTAGGGTGCTTCCTTGGAGCTCTCAGAAGTGGACTGGATGTGCTACTGTGGCTCAGCAGTAGTAGTGATACATTAAAAAAAATAGTCACTTAAGTCAGTAGGAATATATACAGAAATATATCTGTAAGAGAGTGCTAGAAAGGGAAGCGTCAAGCAAGTTCAGTTCCTGTTTTGAGTGGGGAAAAAGTAAAGGGAATTGGGAGAAAAATATGTATCCTTGGAGAGCTTTTTGTAAGAAGGCAGAATCCAGGAAAAAGAGCCTGGAGAGGGAGAGGCTGTGTATTTTACAGGCCTGTAAACTTTGGATGATACCTTTGGTTTAATCTTAAATAAGCCTTTGCTTTCTGTTCGGTCTGTGCACTCCAAGAAGCCAGTTGTGTTTGTTTATATTTATTCTGTGGATTAGGTATGTATCTTTTTCTGACTGTGTCATGCCTCTGCTTACGTCCTACAAGATATTGAACATCTGAAGGATGCTGATGATATTGCATTTTTACCGATTTGAAAATGAATTGAGAACTAAAGATCTCATTCCTCCATCTTTTACCACGTGCTACTTGAGATGTAGTGTGTGTGTTTTTTTGTTTTTTTCTTTCCCCCAACCAAACTGATCATTAAATACAAGAGTTTCTCTCTCATTCTGAAACCCAGATGACTGGGTATGATTTATGCATTTATGTTTTTAAAAAATGTTTTACTCTTTTTGTTTACTAGACCTTCTAAAGAGCAGTGAAACACACATTGATATCTTTCTCAGATTTTTTCCTAATTAATCAAGAGTAGCAGAAGAAACAAACGAAAAAAAAGAACCATGTAACTGGAAGTCTGCGATTGCCCTTTTAGTGAAAGAAATAAAGAACTTATTCCCTGGAACTATGAAATGGGATCAAAACACACATAATGGATACATTTTTTAGTTTTTTTTTTAACTATATCTTTTCTGTTAATTGTTAAGGAAAAAAGTGTTCTTTGACTATAACGGTTTTGTTTGCCCCAAATGTTAACACTTCCATCTCGAAATGCATATATGTTATTGTACAGACCCGTGGGCTTATGTTTAGGAATATTAAACTCTGAATACAGCAGAAGAAAGCCAGCTAGTCATAGTACCCCGTCCTTACATTTAGGTTTGCTTTTCTTATTCCGGTATATATTTTCCCCTCTTTTTAGAAAGTCACTTCTGTGAAGATTTACTTGAAACTTCCATTGGCAGGTGTGAGGGGCATTCAGAGAAATAAGGGTTCACGTAACCCCCAAACTCACTGATGATGAAGTTTTTGAACACTGGGCACAGCAAGGGCATTTTTTGTGGGGGTTCAAATGCCTTCGTGGGAACAGCAAGTGGGCTCAAATGAAGGCCATGATTTGACAAGTCGTAAAGAATCTTGTTGGTGACTTTTTTCTTTATCTCTAAAATGGAAGTGAGATGATAATGATGGCTTATTTCGAGTCTCCTGATGCTGATGGAAGAACTGAATCAAATTTGATCTAGTTATAAAATGAGCCCCGAGAAGAAAATTATAATCAAACTCCTAAGTGGTCCTAATCGCTGAGGAGCAGATTAAAAAGCTGTTCGAATAACATCCAGCTGTAGGCACTGTGAACCCTTCAACCAAATCCAAGATTGCTCATTCCCGATTTTCTCACATTTTCTCCTCGTGCCTAGGTCTGTCACTTTCTTTCAGGATGACTGCGCGCTAGCCGTCTTGTTATGTTTATTTAAGACATTTCTGAAATCAAACACCTCATTTTTTAAATACACGTAAATAGGTGTGTAACGTAAAAGCACTCAGTGGTAGAAAATAGAGTGGCGGAAGTAGAAAGGAGAATATCCGTTATCAAAGACGACAGATCCCTGGCAAGACCATAGCCAGCTGTACGGCTTCCGTGCCATGGCAGAGCCCCATTTTGCTTCGGGGCGGGAATGGCAGCGAGGGCTGGGCTGTACCGAGGTGCTGCAAACTGGGGTGAGACCTGTGTGTGACAGCCCAGGGCTGCAAGGTGATGTATGACAAAAACATCCCTCAAATGTAGATGTTTTCCACCTTTCTGCTCGAGTTAAATACCCGAGAGAGGAGAGAGCTATTATGATCGGATGAGGAAACTATTGCTGACATATCAAGTTTGTGAAAACCTCAAGCCCTTTGTAGAAATTAGAAGGATTAAACACATTATTTGCTATTTTACATGGCAATTCACTGAGGAATACCAAAAGAATTACTAACTGAATACTCAGCCAGCCACAAAGATGTTCTCTGCGTTAATACTCAACTCGTATTGCCGACAACACGAAGGGCTGTGAGGAAGTTAAGTGTCAAGTGGTACCAGGGTATGATGGATTACCCCTGTCAAACTGGGTGGGTGGAGTTTCAGATGCTCCAGCAGCGACCTGTAGACACGGAGTGGCATTGTTGCTACTTTGCTTAGGTAATTTGGTACTGGAAGTAACATTTGTTGATTAAAGTGAATGATCTAGTTGAAATTAAACTCACTAACATTTGAAAATAAAGAAATGCAATTAGATGCATGTTCTGAAGCATCGGTGGGCAAGGTTTTCCTCCAGGAAGATGATTGTTTCTAATGGGGAATGCCTATTTCTCATGAACTTAAAATTTCAGTTACGTTGCACCAAAATGTTGTTGAATGAGATTATGATGAGAAGACACAAGGCAGAGCCCACAGAACAGAAGGAAGAAGAGAGGACGGTATTTGACAGAAAAGTGAAGGGTCTTAAGAGGAGTATGCATTCTAAGGGAAAAGCCAAAATGAACAAGCTTAATGTAAGAACGGGAAATAATCTGTATTTATTTGAAGAAATAAATTTATTCTTCTTTAAATAGTATCGGATGGTTGGCCAAACAAATTATTTGGTAACAACACCCATTATTAAAGAACTATAATTCTTTTCAGAAGTAATAGAGCTTTTATCGTTATCATTGATTCAGGAAATTGGAATAAATATCTTTGCTTATTAGTGTATTATGCAGATGTCTTTGGAAAAGGCTGAAAGCTGTTTACTATTTCATGCCCAGAGTGAAGTAGTTCTGTCTCCTCAGAAGAAGAATTTAATTAATCTGTGAGGGCTGAGAAACAGGCAGTAAGTAGTGTGTGATTTTCAGAGCTGACAGGCAAGTCAGCTGAAGTGTTGAGTCTGAATGAATAAAAACATTCTGCCTGCGTGTATAATCAGCGGCATGTGGCTGTAGTAGGTATACCGACGTACACAAAGTCAGAAGGCTCGGGGCAGCAAGAGCTCAAGTATTTGGTGGTAAAGAAACACAAGACCAGGTAATGTCTTTGCTGTGGTAGCCACCTTTGCTCAGCCATGGAAGCGTTAGGAAGAAATGGTGTTTATCCATCCAGTGCCTTAGGCCCGATTTTTGTATTTTTCTTTAAATAAGTCATTTCAAATAGGCTCTCCCAGGTGTCAGCTGTGTAAAGAAGGAAAACATTTGTACTTTCTTTTATGAAGTCTGATTTAGTGCTTCTTCGGGTCTTTCATATATTTGTAGGTTTGGGTTTGTTGTTTTTTTTTATTGCAGATGTAACTTAGGCATGGATGGCGATTTAAGCGTAGTATATTTTCAGTTTATACCAACTCAGGTGACAGGTCTCTACAAACCTTATACATCCCTCTAAAAATGTGTAAAAAACAAAACAAAAAAAAACCCAAACAAAACCAACCAAACCACCCCCCATCCCCGGTCTTTTTTTGGGCAGCGGACTGTCTTTAACTGATGCGAAACCACACTTTTGTTGTTTTTCTAGACAGCTGTTTTCTTCCTCATTAACTTATGCTCATATATCTAGTTGTTTGTTCAAATTAGTAGTTTGGTATTCTGTATTCCATGGCAAAAAACGTTCACCACTGTTGCAGTATAATTTTTTTTCATGGTGTGACATTGATGTACTTTAGAAATTGGAATCTTTCACTGCGCAAGAACAAAGAGCTGTAAAAGGTTAGAAAGGTCTCGCAAAACAGGACAGTGTATAAACAGTGCTGCCTTGCTAATGACTGTACCCTTGAAGAGGACCAGAAGGCTGATAGAAGAGGAACGTCCCACCGCTGGAGGTGCTGAACACCGGACAACTGCTAAAAGAAGCATGAAGTCAACAAAGATGTGCAGCAACTGGGGGAAAGGTGAAGGCGGCAGGGGGGCAGTGCGACCACCCGCTCAGAGACTGGGCAGACCTCCACCCCCCTCCACCGGACTGAGCAGGCGCTCATCAATTAAAGGACGCCGTAACTTTAAATGAAAGCGAGAGACAATACTAACCAATAGAAATTGTTAAGATAAGGCACTAACCAATAGTCGTAATTAAATGTGCGTATTTCTGTGTTTTGAATCGTATAAATAGAACCGCAGATTTGGTAGAGCGGAGTACTGGCTGTGTGGACTACCCCCTGGCACCCGGCTCGGGGCGGAAATGATGGAACTAAATACCTCCGCTCTGTGTGACCATTGGCGCCTTGCACACCGCGTAAATGACCCGCTCTGGGACTACAACATGGGCTGCTTCTGAGGCAGTTCAGAGACTAATATTCAAACTAAAAATACTACGGAGATTCCTTTCCAGGTATTCATTAATTTTACCAAAGCTAATGTTGAACTGAAAAGTAAGATGAAAGACCAAGTGCGGAGATGAGATAATTTTAATCTGAAGTGGGCGAGACCATTATTTTGGAATCACAGTAGAGGCAGTAGCACTTCCCGTGATCTAACAGTATGGTATATGGAGTATATGACTGAAACTAAGCAGTGGCCAGGAATACTCTCATTCGGTGGAGCCGCTGTCTGGTGCTGCTGTTCAGTTTTATAAAGCTCAGCAGTGCTATTGAAGGTGGGTGCCGCTGTGCTCTCTAATCACACAGGGCTGTTGAAGAGATCTGAGTGTCTCTAAACTGCATGAAAAGAAAGAGACTGTTCCTAAAAGGGGCTGCAAGTCCTGGGCAGTTCATTATTTAAGATTCATCAATATTAACAGCAGAGTCTGGAAGGTTTATAATTCATGGTACGTTCAAAGTCAGACCTTTGTGTTAGTACGAGCAAATTTAAATTTGCTCCCCGTTCAGTGTGATTAATGGGGTCTAATTCCTGCGATCCCTTTGGTACTGGTTAGCCTAGGCTGTGCTGGCCTTTGAGGCAGCTCGCCGGACCTTTGGAAAAGAGAGGAGTAGAGATTTTTTGTTGTACTCGTATATACTGTTCGAAACAGTAGTTTAAGTATATTGACATATCTACAGAGGAGGTTCTCTACTGGTATAGCTATATAGCTACAGCGCCTCTAAGATACATTAGTCCTTTGTTGCCCACATTTGGAGACTCGGTGTCATCTGCATTAGCACGGGAAGGAGTTGCTCCAGGCATCCATCGATTAATCCCATTTGTCATTTTAAAGTACTCTGATGTCTTAGGATGGCTTGTTGCCTTCTCTTTGCCACCATCCAGCACTATCCACCTCACCGTGCGAAACAAGCGGTGGCAGAGGGATGAGGCTGGTTTCTGTCGGTATGAAGAAACGAAGAATCTTTGCAGCTCTTCAATTAATTCCTCTGCAAAGCGATCACAGGGGATTTCTTTCAAGAAGCTGATTTTTGCCAGCCTTGTGCTGAGCAGTAAATTTCTCTGCACCTGGGTAACCTGACAGGTTTACGTGGGGCAGACCTAGTGGGTAAGAGTGAGGGTGACACACTTCCTTGGAGGGCGTTCTCATAACCTGTCCTGACGATACGAAATAACCTACACACGTTCCTGCCTCTTGTGCTGTGCTGATGATAAGGGTCATTTGAGTTCCAGTACAGGTAGGAAAACAAAGCGGGAAGCAAGCTTACTGGGCGGCAACTCTATCGAAAGATGGTCCTATTTGAGTGGCTTTTTGTTATAGAGGAATGTGCGATATGATGTGACAAAATAAAGCAGCCAAAACCAAGGACAGCTTTACTGCTTCTGCAGCTTCTAACCGTGCCTGGGTTTACAAAGAAAGAGACAGAACGGAAGGAAAATCAAAACCGTGGTTTCAAAAATAGGATTGGGTTTCAAATACACATGGTATTTCAAAAAGAATTTTGTACAATATCTTTGTCTGATGTTTATATTCTCCAGTGCTGGAGTATACACGTAGGTATAGTGTAAATTCTCCCATTCTGTCAGTATACACATAGTATTAGCAAGAAGCTTTCTTTTTTTCTTCAGACTTTTCCATAAACATGGACTGCAGATGATGTCGTTTTCACAACCATTAATGTATGCGTATTAATGCTGAGGTACATAAATTCAGCTTATACCATAGCATCTATTTTTTTCTGGTAACGTGCCTGTTTATCTCTTGTATTGATTAATGCTGCTGGAGGTACTCATCTATCGTGTTTGTACAAGTTTTTCTTTATTATATTGAAAACTGGTTACATCAAAAAGGTTTTAACTAAAAATAACTGCTTATATGTCTATAAGAATATTTTAAGAGGACGTTACTTATGGTGACGACTACCTTTTTGCCAGTTCATCTCCAAATTATTGTTTGCAAAGGAAAAGCAAACGTAAAGCAGCTGTGGGAACTTCAGACCACAGGTTTCCTATCCTGAAAGAGCATACCCCCCCCCCCCCCCCCCCCCCCCCCGGCTCCATTTTTCTCTGTTAGCTTTGTGTGCATAGTTATTTTGGATAGAACTATGGAAGAGATATGCCTATGTTTTCCTTACTTATCTTTATAGGCCAAATGGTAAGTAGGAAACTTGGTTCAATACTTTTCTGTATTGTCTCAAGAATAAATTTTGAATTTTTTAGAAGGAGAAAGCCATCTGCTTACAAAAGGGGAAGTGGCTATCTCTCTTAATCTGCAGTGAAATAAAAAGCGATTTAGAGCCTAAAGTTTTAACTTGGGGGAAAAAATGAGGGGTCTGTGAATTACATACTTGGCAGCTCGTGGCAAGACTGAGAGACAGATTCGCTGTGGCATAATTTTATTGAAATTTTTTTCAGTGAAGAATCTGGTTTTCCGTGTTTGCTGTCTTGACGGGAATTTATCTGTACCTTATTGGTAATAAAAATAAATAAAAAAGGCTCAGCAGCTGCTAGCATCTTGTTAGAATAGTAGGGGAAAGCTAGGCATGTTCTCAGGAATCTTTACTAAAATTGCTGTACTTCTGCCAAAAACAGGTACTAAAGGTTCTGCACATCTTCAATGGCAATGGCTGGACCAGTGTGTGTTGCTGAGAGTATCAGTGCTTACGTTTGAACTGACATTCTGGATAAGAAACGATTCATGCTGCGCTTGGTTCTAATCATCTGCCTTATATATGTGGGATCTGAGGAGCTGAAGATACATCTACTGGAAACATAAGCAAATAAGTATCTTGGTACTATTTATTTATACAGTTCAGCTAAAGCTCAAGATCCAAAGATAAATTGGATCTTCTGTCTCCTCTTTATTGCTCTTGATTTTTAGAAGAGTTCCATGCAGGAGAGAAGAGTCCCTGCTGTGACTTCTGACTGGGAGTTTACATAATTCTTCAAATACC
The DNA here is from genome assembly GCF_965231255.1 of Vanellus vanellus. Classification (NCBI taxonomy): domain Eukaryota; kingdom Metazoa; phylum Chordata; class Aves; order Charadriiformes; family Charadriidae; genus Vanellus; species Vanellus vanellus. The sequence continues at coordinate 8,278,848 of NC_138919.1, forward strand.
TATTTACCATTTTTCCTATCAACTTACCCAAAATACTTTTTGCAGGGGTATTGTCTTTATGGTTTAGTACTTTTTTTTTTTTTTTTCTCCCCATTAGAGATAATTGCTAATGACACCACATCAGTCAGGAAAAATACAGGGAGATTTGTCTGAACAAAGAATTCACAACTGGATCCAGTATATCCTGTGTTTAAGCATCATAATGCAGCAGTGCTCAGATGAGGTGACGGAAGAGCTAATTTGATAAAATTATAAAACCTGTACCCAGCCTTGACTCAACTGGGTAGAATTGAGGCGCTTTTGAGATTTCATGAGATAATAGCATCACTTCTGCAGAGAAGTGTTGCGCTTTTGGCAAGTTTTTGTGATATTTCTCTATATTCTGTTGCTAAGGCCATGTCCTTGAAAATAGATTTCCCTGGCACTAGGGCTCGCTGACTCTTCCTGCTGTCCACCTAATCTTCACTTTTCTGTTTTGAAGTTCAGGGTGCTACATACGTTTCTCTCTAAGCGATTCTCTCTTGGACTGAGCTTAAGGCTGGCAATCTCCTACATTTTCATGGTGGAAAAATTTCAAGAATTAATGAGTCCCTCAGTTCTGGGTTTCCTATCTCTTTTTCTGTTGTGCTGGTATGTACTTCGGCTTCATAAACCTTATTTTTATGACAAACTATTACAGTCATGTGGAGTTAAAATATGCAATTAATGAGGCTGTACAATATATGTCATTCGAGCGAAGTATTGTCTGGTAAAGTAATCCCAGGCTCCCCGGTGCCTGCTCGGTGCTGGCAGTGTGACACTGATTCCTTCAGTGCCAGATGGCGGGTCACTGTTGATCCATAGTTACCAAACATATACTGTGCAGGAATTTCCTTGGGCTGAATAGTTCATTCTACAGGATGTGTCAGAGCCTGGATCTATGCACGTTAGGAATGTTTCGCTCTGAATTTCATTAAAGCTCTACCGTACTGGTTACTTCTGCGTTCCCAATATAGTTATTGAAAGACAAGCAATTCAAAGGGCAGAACCTTGAAGCAGAACCTTGTTCACCCTTGTATCTGCACCTGCCAATAGCATTTTATTACAGCACAGCGAAAACTGGACAGCAAGTAGACTATGAATTTATCAGCTGCTGCAGGCATGCCGCTACAGGCAGCGGCATGTAGTTATTAGGGCAGTCGTGTGGCTATAAGAACATTTCGGGATGTCTTGCCTTAGTGATCTGCCCGTGGCATGACTGACAGCGATGCGCGTGGGGCTGATGAGCCATTTGGATGGGGACGTTCTGACATTGCCTACAGCAAATGTAATGAGAACTATTGTTTTCTAGTAGCAAATAAAATTCGCAAAACCAGGGAGCAATAAAGAAAAGCTTAAAGACAACATTGCGAATTCCTTGTACTAAAAAACAATGTACTGCTTACTTCAAAATGGTTGAACCTCCAGCACCAGCCGCCAGTTAGCTAAGGCTTGCTTTCTCTTCTTGCCACTCCCCCGAAGAGGAAAGCAGATTCATCATCTAGGGAAGATAATAACTATGCTATGTCGGGAAAGATTATACTTTCTTTGTCAGGGTAAATTTATTAAGCGGTAGGATATGTGACAGGCACAAAATCATACCAAACGCTAAGGAACAGGCACCCTTCCAACTCTGCAGCTGAGCAGAGGGAGGACATTATTACTCTACGCCTTATTATTCTTCTTTCCTTTTTTCCGACCTCCTCGTACTTCTGAAAGCACAAGTTTTCTGCACTGTGAGTAGACACCATTTACAGTCTGCAATTAAACGATCACTGCAAGTCAATGTTATGTGTCCCCATTCTTTAGTTTCTTCTCGGTCGTGGTTTTTTTCTTTTTAAGTTATATTTTGGAACAAAGTACTGGTGAATTCATGCCTCCTTCTTGTGCAGCTACAAGCGAGCTGAAGTATCCTGAAGCCTGCTGAGGTCAATGAGAAGATTCCTGTTGAATTCTTAGCTTTTGAACTAGGCTGTTACTGCACATGTTTTTAAAGTTATGTTGAAGCATCACGTGCTAGATCAGCTAAGACAAGTAACGCAAACATTGATTTCACTCGCTGATAGTTTTAGAGATATTTAAGTTAATTATTGTTTATTATTTAATACTTTAGGCTAGAACATGAATTAAATTAGATATCCTCCTCCCGCTGCAGCACCCAGAAGTAAAGAGAGCTCAGCACTTACATATTCTGTCTCTTCTATTGATCTCCTGGGCACCCAGCGTAGGTCCTTTCACTTTTCAGCGCTTCTTCCTGCTTCTGCAGGGTGACTCCATCAAGTTAGGCAGTAGCTGCCTGGGGCAAAAATCGATTTTTGTGGGTTTGGAGCCTGATACAAAGGAGTCGCACACAACTACTGCTAACGTGTTTTGCAGTACTAAAAAGGCTGGTTATATTATTAAGCTGATTGACATTTAAAACATATGACCTATATTTGGTTACATTCCTGTTGCATCCTACAGGACTTTTTCATCAGAAATTCCATCGAGCCCAAAAGCTTTTGATGTGCTGTGGAGAAGCTGTCACAAGATCCAGTAACACTGCAGGCGGTATGAATTCAAAGCCTGAATTGTGCAATGAGCTCTGTACTTCACGGGACCTTCAGCCAGGTAGGCAAGCGTGGGTCCTGTTGCAGCCCTGGCAGCGTGCTTATGAGGGATAGCAGCAGTGCTTCGGGCTCAAACAGAAGTCAGTCTGGGTGACAGGATTTGCAGTTAAGCAGGGACGGTCCACACCACACACAATGCTTCCGCGTACAAATGCAAGACTGGAAGAGCGGGCCCGTGGCGGAACAAATATGAAGGATACCGGCCTACTGGAACCGAGAGGTAATGAGTGTTTGTAATTCAGCCTATTTCGTGGCTTATCCATGCCAACGATACAGTAATTCAATGTTTGTAAAAAGATTGAGTCTCCGGGCATGTTTCATAAGCATTCTTTTCCACTTTTATTTGAAAAAGTGCAAGGTTTTTGTCTCTCCTCGAGTTAAGTCAATAGAAAATCTGCCTGTGGTTTAATCAGTAAAGTAAGAAAAGGTGAAAGGAAGAATTTTGTAGGATCTGGGGAAAACCTATGCATTGGAAATGAAATAGCGTTTCAGCATTTTTGATAAGGTGGTGTTACCATCCCACCACTCAGACCTATGATAACTGGTTATAAGATTATAAAGGAACGACCAGTGTGCTTTGCTAGGTGAAAGACAATGGAAAAGACGATCATCATATTTTTCTACTTTATCACTCAAAAGCGTGCGTAGACATGATGTGGAGTGATGATATCAACTCACTTTTGTTTCCTCAAGATTATTATCTCCAAAACTTTGTTACTCTTCTGACTTCTAAGTACAAAAACTGGTGTTCGTTTCCAGTCATTAACTGACTTTCACAGTTATGCCCTAAGCTTCAGCTAATGTAATTCCAGGTGAACAGTTGCAACCACAAACAAAATATTATCCCTTTAACATCTAAGTGAATTATGCCACTATTTAATCACCTAATTTAAAATTAAGGTTATGATTCATAGATGTAATAATGCACAACAGATGGATTGTTACTGCAGCTAAATGGTCGGATACGTAACATTCTTTCAGCTTGTTATAAGGTTTATGGTTTATGGTATATGGTTTATGGTTATAAGGTTAGATGTTTGTTGAAGAATTGACAACACATGTATTACAGTTCCAGTAATAATGACATGGTACAGTTATTCTGCGTTATGAGAAAAGTGGAGGGGTTTTAACCCCTTCTGAGAAGGCAAAAATATAAAGTCATAGAGAAGTTAGATCTGCAGATTTTATGGGATTTTGTGTGTAATTTAAGATCACTTTTTGCAGGTTTGCCCCCTTCAAATTCAACTTTATATATATTTGGGCGAAAATGCCATTGCCAACGTACTGGAAACAGATAAAAGAGAGAATGCTTATGTTTTTTCTTTCTGGGAAAAAGAAAGATGGAAAAAAGTTGGAAAAATTAATTAAGTTTAAGAAAAAAAAACCAAACACCCGCAACTTTTCTAATGGGATCGATTCAAGAGAATATTAAAGGTAAAGGATTCAAGTGGATGTATGAATTATTAAGTATTTGCTCAGTTGCAGAACTCGAGAATCTTTTCCAAGTTCTGTTGTACCCAAGAACTCAGTATAAAAGCTGTCAGATTCGGTCAATATTTTACAGATACTTTGTACTGCTGGGCCAAGTATTATTTGAGAAGCTCTCATAGAAAAAGCAGACTGTAGATTTAAAAGCAAAAATGTCTGCAATATTTATAATAAGAACTGTAGAATCCACTGCGGATCCTTACGCTGAATCTAGCGGTTCTAAATCTTCTTCCTGTATTGTGGACCAGAAGCTGGGCTTTCCAGAACTAAACAGAATTTATCATAAGATGATGAAAACATAATTGAAACCCTAGAGATTGTGATGTAAAAGGGTCTCTTAAAACATACCACTGTGTAAATACACCATCTACTGCATTACAACTCTGGTATTTTAATAGTTGGGAGTATTACACTATATTTTCGGAGAAGGACATTAAAAAAACGTATGGTGACACTTAAATGCCATTCCAGGTCTGGTTATATGTTTTCAGAGATCTTCTACTTTGCAAGTTTTTCTGGTCTGTTTTTCATTTGTTTGTTTGTTCCTCCCAATATTGATAGGAATTTAAAATAAATATTTTTAATATTTAAATCAATATTGAAATATAGGAAGATTAGAATATAATTTTTTTGAAAGGAACATTTCTTTTCCCTTTTCCATTTTTCTCTTCTATGTTTCATCCCATTTTTTTTTGAGGTGAGTGCAATAGAATGGAATTTACTCTGTTCCTTTTTTCAGTTCTTTGACAGTTTTTCTATACTGAGGATTTATAAAGAAGGAATACAGGCGCACCTATTCGGTTTTGATTTTTTTTTTTCTTTTTAGAGCTCCAAAAATTATACAAGTTTGAAAATAGCTTAAAAAAATAGAGTTAAAAAAAAAAAAAGGTAAAAATGAGGAATAGTATCCTTCTCTCCTAAAACAATCAAAAACCAAACAGCTGGAGAGAGATGGAAAAATAAAATAGGGGGTTGAAATTTGGAAATGTTCTATTTTGATGAAGAGATGATTTGAAAATGGCCGATTTCTGTTGAAACTATTTTGAACAACAGATCTTGATTAACTGTAGCTGCTTCTACAGGAACTTGCTCTTCTCATCTGTGGAATTCACTGTATCATACCACTTCCTCTTAGGAAAATCAAGTTTATGTCCCAGGAATGGGATGGTGCAAAGGTCTGCTCCTCTCCCCAAATAGCTCATCCTCTCCACCAGTTTTCCCCTTTGATTTTAATGTCCTCATTTGGTAGTTGGGTTTCAGACCAGGTGAAATGTGAAAAGCAGATCTGCCAGACAAAAGCATAGTTCCATAAACAGGAATAGCACAGGGCTGCAGACTTCCAAGTCTTGCTGTTGGCAATGTGAATCTTCCTTTTTTCCTGCATGTGAATTATGCTTTAATGGACTTTAAGCTGCTGCGTCTTTTTTTTTAATTTAAATAATTTATTTCTTTGCTCCAGAGTGCTTGAGAAATTGGTGATTACGATCTGGTTTAGACTAGGAATTGATCATTGCTATTGCACTTCGTATCTACTGCTTTAATTTACTAGTGAAAAAAGATTTATCTTGGATCTAAACGTTAGCGCAAGAACCTCTGCACTAGATAAATCCACTTTCTATTTTGATGATTTCCATATAGTCCTAGGCAGTAAGGAAAAAATTCACCCTATTACTTTGTGTGATTAATCACCCAAATAATTATTTTTTTCTGATGCATAAACTTTGGTAAGTCTGAGAGATTTTAAAATAGCCTCTCAAATGCTTCAAGTGCAAACAGTGTTTTTTCTGCTGCCCCCATGCAACCTTCAAGTTTAGTTATTGTCACTTAGGAAAATTTTTGTTTCAAGTAAATCAACCGGATTGCAAAACCCCAAAATACAGGTTTTAAATTTAGTTCCAACAGAGGGCTGCAAAAGTTTAGTTGTAACTTCTGTTATTATTATTATCACTCATTATTATTTGAGATTAACCTGAAATAAAAAATATTGTTGCTTGAGTGAAGTTCCATCCAGAATAAATAGCTATTAAACAGATTACTGTAGCTTTTTAAAATTGTAGCTTTTCAGTGTAAAATGAATAAATGGTGTCTCTGTAAGACAGTATACTTGATAATGAAATTAAATAAATGGTAGAAGAACTATGATCACTTGCCAGTGGTTGGTCACAGTAACACGGCAGGAGCTGGTCTTGTGGGGTTCTCTGGTTTGAGATCTAAATGCCACACAAAGAACAAAGGTTTTTCAGAAACGTCCTCAGTACTGTTGTTAGTTGAGTGATGGTCCGTCCATACGGAATGTTCCTCCTGGAGTGGGAGACAACTTAGCTCCTCTTTATGCAAAAGAGGATAGATACAGCAAGGCGTCAGGAGTCAAGGATGGCCTTGGTAAGGGTCTCTAGCTCTGCAGGCCGTGCCTCACGTATGGCAGCCTCGGAGGTTCTGCTTGGCCATAATACTGCAGAAAAACAAATTTAGGCTGGAGACCGAGACCACCTTGCCTGGTGGGGGCTGTTTTGTTCCTTAGCTGGATACAGAAAAGATAACTCAGCCTAAGAAGCAGGTCACACATCACATGTTCTAGGCCGAAGGGGGCAGTCCCGGGGGCAGTTCCAGGGGGCAGGCCCTCGTTCCCGGCTGCGCTGTGAAATACACCTCACTCCTTCTCCCAAACTATCTCAGCGGGGCATGTGAAGGAGTCCATTGTGACTCCATCCCCACCTGCGTACTTTGTTTCCCTCCAAGGGAAACCGGGAAACTTGAAGATACGTTGTGTTGACTAAACCTGGTCCACAGCAGCAGTAATTTTACGTTTCAGTTTGGAAGGCCTCAAAGGCTTTGGAGACGGCAGATGTTGGCAGAAAGGGATCTTACACTTTGCTCCTGAGGAATCCATCTTCACTATAAAGAATATAAAGATATATCCCTGGTCTAGGCCCCTCCTTCCCCTCTTCAGTCCCTCTTGCCCAATATATGGTTGCAGGGGAACATATTCTATGGTTGTTAATTAGACTTTCTGATGATTTAAACAAAGCTGCATCTCGCTGATTAATTCCGTCAGTCCTGGTCCAGTGACATGCTTTCATTTATGCAGAAAAAAAGTAATACAGTTCCGTGCTTCAAGTGCATTGGGTAAGATCCTTACCGTATAAATAGAACTTTACTGCCATTCTCATCATAGCAGATATCTCTTTATTTTTACCCAGACATTTGACACTAATTGTGTTTTTCATTGCAGAAATTGATTTTAATGACAGCAGCTCAAAGTATAATGTGGCAAATCCTGAAGGTGATTTGTTGCAGAGTATAAATGGGTTCCTGGTGGTTGATGCAAAAGAACCTATGTAAGAAGTTCTCTGATGCCAAAAGTTAAACTTTTGAAAGCTCAGCAGTATATTTTGGCAGCGTTATTGCAGGAGACATGTTTTAAACCCAATATTTTTTAAGGGTATCTGAAACTGCAAATGCCTTTTTTTGTCATTTCAGTTCAGAAGGCAGAGTAGACTATATTTAGTGGTGGTGGTGGTGTAAAAAAGCTATATACCTGCCCTACAGCAGTTAAACATTCCAATCTTTTCTGTCAATGTACCTTTCTGTTGCTTTTATTTGTGTGTTTTTGCGGTATAGCAACTGAGAGGGTGCACGTTGGATTGTGTTGCTGAAAGCAGAGTTTACCCTTGCTCAGAAGGCAAACACAAAGCTGTGAATGATGCTAAATGAGTTTAAATGCTGGAGGTTGATCGAAGTTGTGGCATTCACGTGCTGTTGGCCTATCCTTTTACAAGGTTTAGTTTTATTCTAAAGGCTTGGTCTGGTTCCTTGTACAACCTAGTGGGAACAGCAGAGATTGAGCCTTAAAGCTACATGTTGCTGCCCTATTTAGTTTTTTGCTTTACCTCTTTTCTGGTCTCTCAAGGGCTGCTTGATAGGAGGTCAGTAATTTGCAGGAACAAATTCTATTCTATTCCTGTCACTGAAATCTTCATTATCATAGTATCTTAGCGTCTTCTGGTAGAACATTGAACAGAGTGATTACCATTTGTCATATAAGCCTACATGTCTTCATCTCTCCAGAGGGAGAGTTGTATGTGGAGTTGTGTTTGGGATTTAAAGATAGAGTCAGCTCTCCGTAATTCCCCTGGGACAAGATGAATTTGCTTTCTCATCTAATGTTACAGGCCATGTACTTTGTACTTTGATCAAAACTTCAACTTTTGAAAGGGCAGAGGAAGAGATTTCTCTTGCTTTAAAGAAAAATCCTCCACTTTTGTGAATGCAGTTGCTTTACAGTATAGGAAACTCAGGTTCAAAACCAGAAGGCTTTTGTGTCCACGCTCTAAAGTCATTAATTCTTTTGATTGCTTTGATTCATTGTCTGTCTTCTGTAACTTCTTGTCCTCTTCAGGACCTCATTTTCACTATGCCCTTTCTAGCACAGAACAGAGTGCAAAGGACATAGGAGAGTGAGACAAGTGGAGCTGTAAGTCCTTCTGCTGAAGCTTTACGATGATGATTGTAGTATTATTCATAATCTCTTTAGTAGAAAAAGCCATGACATTTTCTTGTGTGTGGCCAGAAGTTCTCCCTGTGCCTTGAGATTAACTAAGAGGAAGAAAAAAAAAAAAAAAAACACAAAAACCCAACTGCACCAATCTGAAGCAGGTCAGTGTGTTCATTTGAGAACGATGTACAGTGAATTGGTAAAGCTTAACTTTAATCATCATTTTCTGTCCTTAAATTCAAGTATTTAGGATTTCTCTTTTCAAAAGATGTGGTTAGTGCCTTCAAAAATAACAGCAGTCGTGGATGGATTCACAGGCTTTCTGCAGCCAGCAGCTGTGTACTTCCAGCAAAGCTTGAGGAAGACAGATTGTGCTTCAAGGGCCACTGCTGAGATCCCAGGGCAAGCTTATTCTAAAATAGTGCCCTAATGCCTGTCCAGCCTTTTCCCCATCAATCTTTCGTGCCCTATCTTTTCCCCATAAGTCTTTTTCCCCATAAATCTTTCTGTAGTTTCTTTTGTAGAATTGAAGGCAAGAGTCTGGTCAGCTTTGTTAAAGCCTTTTAGAAATTAGGATTTGTGTGGCCAAATGCCTACCGGTAAGTCTGGAGAAGAGTGGATTTTAAAGACTTGTGATATGTTTTTAGCAATCGCACAAATTATCAGTCTGTACAACTTTTGCAAATCTTGAGAGCCGCTTTGGGACACCCGTATTTACATTTGAAACAGTAAGATTTTAGTATCAGTATTCCCAACAGCCAGTGAGCCACAACTAGGGAAGTTCAGTTTGTCACTGAATGGACTCAAGAAAAACGTTTCAGGACAGTTCAACAAAAATAAGTACCTAAATAGGAACGAAACCATTTGGAAAGATATATCTCATTGTAGTTGCAAAGAAATGTTGAATAATTTGCAGTTTCCAAAGAGTTAAAAAAATTTTTGATGAAAAAAATCTCTGTAAAGGAAAATCCCTGATTACTCTTTTTCATTATGTTCCCCCATGATATGGGGAATAGGTGTTTAACTTAAAGGTTAGAAGCCCTATTTGTCTTTTCATTTTGGACTGTAGAGGAGTACTTAGACTAGTGGTTAGAGCTAGCTGCTTAAAAATTCTGCTTTCTGAGAGTTTCTGTGCTTGAAAAAAAGCTTTGTTTTCTCACATCAGGAAAACCATAGTTCAAAGGTAAGAATAAATATGAATTCAGTCACTGGTCACTACAATTTTGCCCTTAATTTTTAAAAAAAGTATATCATAATGAGTATTTTGTTCCTATTTATGCACATTGGGAAGTTTGCAAACTTTTTGCTTGTTGTGCTGCTGCATTTGAGCACCTCTGTGTTGGTGTTACATCTGAGGAACAGATCTCCATGCTGTTTGTTTGCTTTGGAAATTTTGTGTTATTTTTACCATAAATCCTAACATTTGCAGATGTCAGAATTAGCTTCTTCACTGAATATGAGATTCTCCAAGTATTCCTGGAAACAAAACGTAACTTAGCAAGTTTTCAAAGAAGTATAGTTGCAAGGAAGAGCAAAAATGGCCAGAGTACTAATTAATGATATAGGTCGAGTTAGTTAAATTGTTTCTAGCCTTCTTAGTCCTCTAAGCCTCTATCATGTGGAAAAAATAGTTGGGCGCATGATGTTAGGATAGCGCATAATTTGTACGGTTCCTCTGTTATTTAAAATGAATGTGTAAAATCTCTGGGGAACAAGGGTGCGTTAGCAGCATTCCCACAGGAGTCACACAGTATCTGTAGTAACTTCAGTCTCCGGACAATTTTATTCCCTCAGCAGAAATAGGGTGGCTTCCCAAAGATAAGTAAACTGTTCTAAATAGCCAAGAACCTACCTAATAAAATACAAATGAATGCCATGCATGGTGTTACATGAAATAGCATGAATTATACAGCTGTTTTATAGGACACCCCCCCACACACTCCCAACCCGTGATGTTCAACCTCATTGTCTATTCCTGTCATTATTTGTACGTTCTTCTTTTGTTCATATATCTAAAAACATTTAAACTCTTCAAGGAAAGAAAGTGGATTTCAGGGGCAATTTTATTTGAAAACAGCATTCATTCTTTATTGTCATATGCATTTATCAGATTTATTCCCGGCAATCATATGAGCGACAAGCCCATATTTAGTGACGGCAGTAACTCAGCTAAGTTCTCTGGGATTACATCAGCTTCCTGCAGCTGGGTTGTACTGTTTTCTCTACTACCGTCAAAACTGTCCTGTGCCAATCAAGGAATTGAAGGGAAATCACGCGTGAAAGGGGGGGGGACGGGGACGACATGCTCAGTACTTTAATATATTGGTTGTCTGGCATAGTTTATAATTTGCGTGGCTAGAATAAAAATCGTATTTCTTCAGTCTCTCTCTCCCATACTAGGGTAGTTAGATATGGTGAAACAAATACATCCACTCTGAAAGCTAGCAATAAAAACCAAAACAGCCGTGTTCATAACCAGAATCTGTGCTCATGATAGCAGGATTTATAGAGCTAATATCAAACTCTCATCCTATTACACAGCCTACCAGAGCTAGTAAAACAGACTATTGTGTTTTGCTCACTCATGGTGAGAATAGGCCACCGACTGAAAAAATCGTTGCTGCTAGAAAAGTATTCTGGGACATCTCTGTATTTCTGATCGTTTTCTTTTCAGAGACGTGATGTTTTAATAGCATTAATCCTTTTGTATTTTTAGTATGTTATAATATGATGGGGTGACAGGTCAAAAATTGACTTATACTACTGTGATTTGTGTCCTTTATGGAAAACTCTGATTTCCTACATGTAGATTGAAGAACAAATTTTGCTATCAATAGTAGTGTCCAGATATTCTGGAGTGGGATAGGCGACACATTTCTTCACAAAGCAATCACTGAATCTGTGAGAAACTTTATATTTTAGCTGTGCTCTTGGTTATTATTGAGGGTCTTATAGAATTGCTTCTTGTATAAGGTACAGTAGACCAGGAAATCACTCGTTAAAATCTGCTTATATTAAACTGAAATATAAAAAGGGTAGGGTTTGTGTTCCTAAAGCTGAAGCTCTGAAGAAATCGGGTGTGGAGGAAAGTGGGCCAGGCATTGTGAGCTCTTGGCCCTAATCTCAGTAAAATGTAAGTCTTCAGAATGTTTTTTAACAATAAGAGTAAATAAACAACAATGTTAATGGGAAGTGGAATATGACATGCTGTTCCTTTACCGGTGATAAATCAGGTGATCTTAAGGTGTTATTTTTTGAGAACATAACTGAGAAATAATTTAATTAATCTGGATTTCAGAAACATAATGCCAAATAGAAAATAATTCATTCGGGTACACAACTAATGATCCGTGCACATCTTTATGCAAAAATTCAAAGGTCAGTGGCAGCTAGTAAATGATATATAACAGTGGTTTGCAGTGAAGGAGAAAGTGCCAAACTGATGCATTTAGAATTCCCAGAAAACTTTGCCTGTGATCATGACATAACAAGTACAAATGTGCTAATTAATTTGCTTATAACTCAGACTTGAAGATGACATCAATTTGGAGTAGTAGAATAATAAACAGGAAAGAAGGGATGATACTGCGGGTTGTAATCATAGAAATAGGATGAATTTATAAGAATACAGCATGAGATCAGGAAAATCTGCTGAAGTTGGAGAATCAGCAATTAGAATCAAGAGTCAAAACCCCACCACTGCGCAAAGGTTTCTTCCTGATCTGAAGGGAACTATTAGCTGCTGTGCGATAGAAAAGTGCAAAAACGCGCATGCGATTTGAGGAGCTGTTGCATGGGGGAGTTTACGGCAGAAGTTAATGCCTTGGTAAAAGACATTAGTGGGCTGCGTCTAGGATACTCTCAACCATGCTGGTCAGCAGTTGCAAGGAAAAACTGCTGGGTTAACTGTGAATGAAAAGCCAATCTTACCAGAAACTCGAACAGGGTGGCTTGTAACACATCGCTATCTCTAAATATATAAAGAAATTAAATACCAGTGAGTGGAAAGGTGGATTTGAGCTAAAAGATAACACAAAGTCAAGTTGTAATGAACTGATTATAAATAAATTTTAAGTAGAAATTATGGGATGGTTTCTTGCTGCTCTGGGTGTGGTGTTCTGGAATAGGCAGACAGGAAAGGTGGAGACAAAATCTAATGAATTTTAAGGTTGCCCACAATGAGTTCATGAAGGAGGGTACGTGATGGTGTTGCCTGCAATAAAAAGAGGTACTGGGCTTAATAAACACGGAGGTCTTTTTGAATCCTGTCGCCGGGGAAAGGCAAAAATATTATGGGCTGTGTAAGCAGAACAGTATCTATTTCGTCTTTGTTCTTGAGAATTGACTCATGCACTCATTTTAACTTCAGATCTCTAGAGCTCAAACTCAGGTTTCCTTGGGTTTTCTTTTATATTAGGGGGGAAAAGTGTGGTGTGAGAGAGACGGAAGGAGGAGGAAGGTGCTTGTCTAAGTGATCGGTGTGCCTTAGTTCAACGTGGATTTGGCAACTTTCCTTCTCATTGAAATTACAAGCCTGAAAAATGAAGTAGGAAGGAAAAGAACACTAGTGCACTTGGTAAATTAGTATTGTGAACAAAAAATGTTACATTACACTTGTTGTTTATGACTAAAATATAGCTTCTTCTTAATGACCCTGCTGGGTATTTGCTTATTGTTGCTATGGGCAAGTTGAAGGACACCTTATTATATAAGAAAAAAAAAAAATTGAAAAAAAGCACTTGCTATCAATTGTAACATAATTTCTTGGTGGAGAATTTTTTGTTATTTTAGGATATTACCTGTAATTTTTATTACCATATATAGAATTTATTGGATCGTCTGATTTAGCATGGCATCAGTGAGTGCATAGAGAACAACAAATATGTTTCAGAAATCTCAGTCAAAAGGCATTTTCTTCTTATTTCAAGTATGTGCATTTGTATTTTTACAAATTTCAGTTCACTTTAAGGATAGGGTTGCGACTGTTATGTGGATGACAGCAATGCACATCTCCTAACACGGCAAAAATTTTATTCAGATAGTCCTTAAAGCTTGATATGTTCTCTCTTATACCTTGAAGTTTTCTCAAATGATTACAGTGTTAATCCGCCAGGGAGATAAACACAATGAAGGTACTCCCATATGCATGATGCACCCAACTGAAAGCATTCACTCAGGTTGTGAGCTTAGACTGTAACTATCAGGAATGACAAACAAATCCCAGTGACAGACACTATGTATAATGTGCTTTGCTGAATGCAATGTTGTTCGTTAAATAGAAATACCTCTTTATGTGCCTGTGCAACTTCCTTTATATTTGCAGTATGTGGATATTATACATACATACAATAACTTTATAGGTCACCTGAAGGATTCAGTGCTACTTCATGTTTGTGTTTTACTTGTAACTGGAGAAAAAGCCATTTTGGGATGTAAGCATTCCTGTATCCTGGGCACGACCTGAGTTTGCATCATCTTCGTTGATGCAGAGCGCCCTACTCGGTCCATCTGGCAGCTTTTCTGCAATGGTAGGGACGAGGGGCGGCTAGGCTCCAGGGAGCTCTCTATGAGGTGTCTTGTTGCTCTGGTGCCAGAGTAGGCTTTGAAAAGCAGCCTGTGGCACTGCAGCACAACTGGAAGGAGATGATTAGTGTGGCTGACAGAACGGAAGAAAATGACTTTTGCGTCAGCTTCTTGCATTGCTGGGCACTGCCAGAAACTATGGCTGTGCTACAGCCTGTCAAGTGTGTTTAACTGCAGCTGAACAGCAAGTGCCCCGGACTTGAAATCTCTAGTGTTATAAACCGTACCAAACATGGTGAATTTTAATTGAATCACTGCTGCTCAAAGTCCACGAATCTGTGAACACAGGCTAGTGGGCAGTGTGGTCCTCCATGAGGAGTTACCATGCAGAAAGTTGCAAGAAAGCGGGTCTGAGAGCATGGAAAAGATTGCAGTGCTGTTACCGCACAACTCTGAGGCTGGGAAGCTCAAATATGAACCCAAGTATGCCGTGATGGAGCCAGTAGACACTCAGTACTTGCACAGTTCTTTGCGAGTGCCTGCCATGAGCTAGGATTAGTCAGTTTTAAAATTCACATGTTTTTCTTGTATTATTTGCTATGAACTTGCGTTTGCATCTAGATGACCATCTAGATGGCCTACATGACCTAGGCCACCCCTGGAGCACAGTGTCCGGTTCTGAGCTTCCCAGTAAAAGATTGACATGGAATTACTGGAAAGTTGCGAGCAAAGGGCTACAAAGGTGATGAAGGGACTGTAGTGTCTCGCCTGTGAGGAAAGGCTGAAAGAGCTGGGGCTGTTCAGCCTGGAGGAAAGGCGGCTCGGGAGGATCTTACCAATTTATCTAAATACCTGAGGGGAGAGTGCAAAGAGGATGGAGCCAGGTTCTCCTTAGTGTTGCCCAGTGGCAGGACCACAGATGATGGGCACAAACTGAAACACAGGAGGTTCTGTCTGAACATCATAGAATGGTTTCCGTTGGAAGGGACCTTTAAAGCTCCACATCAGGAAACACTTGTTTCCAGTGAGGGTGACCAAGAACTGGCACAAGTTGCCAAGGGAAGTTTTGGAGTCTTCCTCCTTGGAGATATTCAAAAGCTGTCTGGACGCGGTCCTGGGCAACTGGCTCTAGGTGGTGCTGCTCGAGTAGGTGGGTTGGACCAGATGAGCTTCCAGACGTGCCTGCCAATCTCAGTCAGTCTGTGCTTCTGTCATTCTGTATTTCTCAACCTCAGAAAACACATTTGTGCCTAGTTTAGACAAGGTAAGCCACTTGCTGCTAAAGGCATGACAATGACAATTACAGCAAGCTGCTTTATTAAATCCAGTGACAATAATAGCCGGCTGTGTCGGTGACTGACTGACTTATAACGCAGTGAGTTTTTCTGGATTGCTGCATCCCTGCTGTGTAGCCTCCCTGCTCAGCTGTACGGAAATATATGTTGTGTGTCATAATGAAATGAAGCCTTTGTCTCTGATGGGAAAAGCTAGCTGGTCCTTCCTGCGCGTTAATATGCTAGGTTAAGAAAATACAGGAATCCCAGTGCTAGAGGGAAAGTGGGGGGGTTTGGGAGGGAAGATGCTTCATGGCTCTGACATTGAAGTGAAGAAATAAGAAGTGTGAGGAAAAACACATTGCAGATTTTATAGCATGTGAATAACTGAAGTCTGCTAGACACAGTGATGAAAGTGGATCAAAATTACTAACAGATCTTAACCATCTGCTGAGAGGTGGGAGTTGGGTCTCTGCTAGTCCTCCTTCCTGTCTCATTCTCCAGCCTATTTGCAACTGCCTGAGATAATTGCTGCTTGTGAGCTGTCTCTGACTGTTAAATTGCAAGTCTTACGTATGTGTTTCAACTATATTTTTTCTTTACGTATCAGTTGTCTTCTGTATCTAAGTATCTATTGTGCTACTACCCATTACGATAGTGTCAGATCTGTATAACCACTTCTGCCATTATATGTGTCCAACAGGTGTCAGAGCCTAAAATTCCAGATGGAAAATCTCCCTTTTCCGAACAATTACAAATGACTTTTTTGTATTTTAAAAATTATTTGAATTATAATGGATGTAAGTTTATTCTCGCTGTGATTGTTCAGGGGCCTGAAATTTGTTAATGGGATTGTCGCATCTGTTCTGAGAGTGGCAAGACTTCGTGGAGGGCTCTGCCTTTGTCAGTAACTCACGTTTGTGTCCCATCAATCCCACTCTCGTTATATTACTGAAGGATTCAGACGGTTATGAGGCACTTGGCTATAAAGGGAATGTAATGTTCAGAAATACTGGAGCTCTGCTTTCTGCCAGTAGGGATCGAGTAAATGAAAAAGGGCCAAATCTGGGATGTCTAAGGAGCAGGTGTGTTGTCTGAAGCTCTCCTGGGGAATTGTGTTTATGTGGCTTTTTGTGTTTATATGAATCTTTTTAGCTTTACGTAGACCTCAAGTTCTAATTTTGAAAATAGTGTTGCTATATCATTGTAGTTAAGACAGTGTTTTCCTTGGCATTCAGTGGGGATCGATTGAAGTAAACAAGGGAATGGCAGAAATGTGAACTGAGATGCTCCGATAGACTCACAACTGGTTAAGCATGCAGATAGCAAAAGGGAATGTTCACCAAACTTCTGGTTTTTAAGCTGTGTGCTAAATTTATAACCCATCACATGTATTTTCCTGGGTTTTTTGTAGTCACAGAAGATGCCACAATGTAAATATGATGCATGGCAGTTTTGGAGTAAGGTTGAACTCATTTACTTCTTTCTCTGACGTGAAATTCACCAGCCTTTCCTAAATCATTTCGCCTGTAATCCCTGGCTTTTATAACTGGACAGTACAAATAGTAAAAAAGGCTTGGGAAAATGAGCAAGCGCATTGAAATGCAGAGTATATGAATGCTGAAGATGCCTAAAACCTTATACAGCTAGGAGGCTTCCTTAGGTACAAAATTGTCCCACTAAACTTAATAGAATTACTCAGATGTGAAATGAAGCTGGAGTGTGAGTATTGACTGCTACAGGTGATTACTAGTACTATTTGTCATGCTCAGAACAGAGCTATGGTCCCTGCCCTCACCACTGCAATGAGGAAATAACAACAAATGTGGAACGGGGCATAAAATACCCAATGCGTTGTGGTTCTCCTGCTCTGTCTACCATGCAATGGTTCAATAAATTGTTGTATAAATAAACCAAGGTGTTAATAAGACAAAATCATAATATGTTCTTATAAAGCTAAACAAACGTTAAGCAAACTATTCTTAATTTTACAGCAAGCTGATTAAAAAATTTCCTTTCATCTTCCCCCCCCTCCCCTCCCATGTGAAATTAGAAAGCGTTAGTGAGGGAATTTAGTGAAAGCAGTTAACTAAGAGCAGGATCTCATACAAAGCATTAATTTATCTCCGATCAAAGTGTCTCAGCAGCTCAAAAGCTGGAACACTTGGGCTGATTAGAAATCGTTTTTCTGGCATGGAATGTGGTATTTCCTCTAATACTCTGGTGCCTCATCAGCACAGCAAAGAGAAAGTTGAACTGTTCCCTGAAAAATTAAAGTAAAATTCCTATGAACAGCAAAAGTCTTCTATTACTACCGTGCTGCCTAGTCTTAGCAGATCCTGTTTTCCATCCAGATCTTTCTGTGACCAGATAAAGCATCAGTGTATATGTGGCATAGTTGACTTCATTTTAAATAAGCATTGAGAGAAATAATTATATGTTTCAAAAATAGTGCCGATTGTCTCCCTCCTACACCTAAACTCACTGTGGGACAAGCTGGGGCCAGGAAAGCAGCCCTTGGTTTGTACCATGGGGAGCCCAGAAAGGGGGCCCCCCTCGCAGTTAATAGCGTGTCGCTCAGTATCTGGCCTCTTGGGTTTTCTTGGGAATTGTAGATTTTATGTCCTCTGCAAGCCAAGGGCTGCGTGTGGCTCATGCTTGACTGACAACGGTGAATTTGTTGGACATCTAGCTCTGCATGAACCTAAAGGCATACTCATCTCGGCCGTAGGAAAGAAGCTAGTGCTTGACTTCAGAAAGCTAATACTTTGAAGGTTAGTATATTAGCCTAGAGAAATGTTGTCTTCTGATTTAAGCTTTTCTGAGGGTCTAAAATAAAGCAGTTCCATTTAACATGAAAAATGGTACAGTGTTATGAGCCTTTCAAAACTAAACCAGCCCCTGGCAACACATGACAACACGAGCCTCTCCTCCTTCCCACACACGTCTCCCTTTCATTCAGCATAATACTCAGAAAGTCAAGCAGATCCTTTCCAGCACAAAATAGCTAAATAAACCGTATGCAAGGAGTTAAGCAGGTGTTTGAAAGCACGCAAACCTTCCAGCTTAAGGACGAGACAGCTGTCTCGGAATACTTTTCCAAGCCATCTCCTGAGCAACAGGATGCCTTGTTTCCCCAAGGCGAAAGGGAGGCTCTGTTGGAAATTTCATGCCACTTGATTTCACCTATTTCCCAGTTATGTTCCTTACTCTGATCGGATTGCCATAGAACTGCTTTTGGGGTGTGCAGTGATTGCAGAACCTCTCCTCAAATGCAACTCCTGGGGATCAAGATGTGCCTTCTTCCTCAGGAGCAGGGACCTACCTCTGCACCTGAAAGGACAGTCTCTTCTGGTCAAGAGTATCGCAAGGTGCTATTATAAGGCAGTTATTTATTTATCCATAGAATTAAGGTTTAGAGACAAGTCAGCAGCGTGCTGAGTAACAGCAGATCCAGTGAGGGCTGGCACTGAATCTAGTATTAATGAAACAGCTGTGTCTGTCTGAGCCCTTGGACATTAGACTGTGAGGTATAGCATATTTTCAAGTTTCTTTATGATTCTGTCAAATTTTAGATCAAGCTGTTTGTTCATTCGCTCAGGAAGTGGCGAAGGTTTTAGGAAACTTGGTTTAAGGAGAACATTTCCCCATTTTAATGAGCTTCTCAAATGTGCTGGCAGGTTTTATTGCAGAGCGACGTGTACGTGTTTGTGGTGCTGGTACCTTCCCCCCGCTCAGAGCAGCTGGGTTTTAGTTTGAGGAAGTGTCTCCTATTCCATCTGCTCTGTGGCAGTCAGTGGCGCAGCACTGCAGTCACTGGATTTTTTCACCTGGAGGGCTGTGCAGCTGTTGTACGTGTCTTGACGAAAGACTTGTATTGGAGATTTTTGCCAACTGTCCTTGCAGCTTGGCTCCAGGACAGGATGACGGCCTGGTCTACACAGGAACAGGACGAGGCACCAGCAAACACTTGTGTGAGCCTATTTATGTGTTAGGGCAGGATGTGTTACGCCAGCTCGTTGTACTGGAGGTGAGAGAACTTGTTGCTCAGTAGTAAATCCACTCCTGGAGCTTCATTTATCTTTTTCCTTTGTTGTTCCTTTCAGTGGAATGAAACCTCATTTTCATTATCTGAAAGTTCACGCCCGATGACAAAGTCTCATAAGCTTTTGAAAAGGCTTTTAAAGATGACAAAAAAGACAAAACTCTCTTTGACTAATAAGCCTGTGTTTAAAAGGACTGTGGGAACCAAGAATACAAGGACTGTGTAAAGGTAGCTAGTATATTTGAAGATCACTGAAATCTAGCTTTTCCTCCGGGATCCAGACTCCTCGTGGAGTCTAACAAATTGGGGTTTCTTGGCCTTGACCGCATGGCGGCTTACATGGCAACACAATTGCAATTTTAGGCCAATTTGTTGTCGATGAGCCTCCTGTTTGCTGGCGCTATCAACAGAGAACAAAGGACTGAATTAGCAGAGAGCTTTAAGTGAAAATGCCATAATTATTCTCCGCAGATGAGAGATGAAGAGCAGTGCTGGTACCAGGCAATGTTTCCTCATCAGTGCCCATACTGAGAACAAACATAAGGTTTCCAGTAACTCGGCTTTCATTCAATTACGATTCATTATTTTTTCTTTAGAAATATTTCATATGTAATCATTAAAAATATCTGACTTTGTCATTACAACTTATGTAACTATCCTCCTCTTCCTGAGATAGTAGAAAATAGTAAATGGATTAAGTTGGATTCTCAGCTGTTGCAGTTGCTGAAGCTTTCCTAATTTATAGTTGAGGACAACCAAACACATGACTCAGATGGTCAATAAAAAATTCTAAACGTATCCATTAACTCCATATCTGGAGCTTTTAAATTTTTTTTTTCAATGACTTGACAGAACACAACTGGAATATCATCACAGTCGCTGGATTCTCGTTTTTTGGAGTTGTTAGAGGGTTTTTTCCGGATAATTATGTGCCTTTGGTTGCTTTTACTTAAGATAGGATTGGATTAGATTAGATCTGAGACCGCATGTGGAATAACAGCACAAACGAGTTAGTGAAATTAGGGAAATTTTCTTTTAAGAATGTAATGCAGGAGTTCTTGTGACGTATACCAATAGAAAAGACTGACTTCATGGGTCATATATTTTTTTCTAGGCTATAAGACACTTGGAGTCTAGTTGAGGTTCTCTATCTGACTACTGCAGTGGCAAAAGCTGTGTTTCGACCTCTCTCTTCTCATATCTTGGCTTTTTTTTTATCTTAAAGCCTCCGCTAGCACTTTTCTGTGATTTCTGGGCATCACGAGGACCCACCTTTGATTTGAGACCACTGAGTGTTGCGGTACTACAGTTGGTAATAATACTACAGTACTGAAGTGCAGATTACTAGCACAGATCTTGTGTCATTAGCGAGTCAGACTTCAACACCTTACAACACTGCACCTTCAGCAAAGCACTGGGCTTAACGCAGTGCGCTCTCCTGGCTCCCCACAGCCCTTTTTTAGGAAAGCAAGAGACAAGCAAAGAGGACTCTGAGATACTCTCACTAGCTACTGTATATTAGCTTCTTGAAGTCTCAATCATTAGATCTCACCTGTGCATCCAGGAAGACCTCCTTCCTTTGGGTAATCAGAAGTTTAGGTTAATTATGCTAATCAGCTACTCCAGGCTGACACAATTAGGCAAAGAGGTAGTATCTCTGGAAATCTGTACAGGATCTTTCCTACCCGATGACTTTGATTTCACGATCCAGTGCAACAATTAAAGGGAACGAGAGATCTCCTTTTGTGTTTTCATCTCTATAATTCCACATTTCTGCTAATCGCCATAAAATCCCCCTATATTCTGGGGGCAGAAAGTCCCTTCGTCAGGCTGCCTTTGCGCTCTCTGCTTTGCAGGGATTTTTGTTTTCTGTTATCTCACAACTTGAAAGGTGTGTTTATACACAGTTACCAAACATTTAACTGAAACACATTTGTGTTAGACTCATCACAGAAAGGTGCCAAGAAGCTCTCCTGTGGATCTGGCTAGTGGAGCGATGGATCTACATGTGGCAGGGTAGATGTAGCTTGTAGAGCTTAAACAGGGAATTAAATTATAAAGAACAAACGTGAAAAGCTAATGAAAACTCACCTACCCAACTGCTCGATGAGAATGTGAAGAAATATTTCTGTTGGTGTGTTTTAAACAGCTATAGTAGTACTTGTATTTCATTTAATGGTGACTCAGCGTCTCCAGGATGAAAAGGAAAAAGATCTTTTCTCCCAATTATATTCTTTTCTTGACCACAAGTATAAATACAATTAGTACCAGCATGAACGTTCCTCGTAGATAATGTGCAGACCCGTAACATCTGCATTGTAAATAAGAAATCCGCAAGATTAGAATAGATCAGATTGGAATCTTTTGCTCAGCATTTGAATGAAGAGCTAGTATTTTACATACCAATATTATAAAATATTGATTTTGCATATTTCCATTTCAGTCAAGAAATGTAATTGAAGAGAATTTGGATTTGGTTCTTATGTTTATATTTTAAATGTAACTATTTCTGCTTGGTCTGGGTAAAGTTGAAAAGAACGAGTTGCGTGCCTGTGGCCTGGTGCGGACAGAACCCAGCTGTCCGCTTCCCAGCTCCAAACCAGAGGCCGTGGTTGTTGGAGTAAGCCTGGACTGAAGAGTCCTGCTGAGACACTCAGCCCCTTGGGGATGTGGCTGTTGTCCTTCTGACTAGAGCTGGCTTATGCTCGTCACCCAGCGTGCGATATAGGCAGAGGTTGTTCGCCTCTACCTTCAAAATGCCACGGAGACATCATCAGTAACACTCATTTTTATAGGCATGAGTTTTCCTAGCTGTAAGAAGCATAACTATTTCCAAGTTATTTCTAAGTACCATGGGAAGCAGCAGTTTTGAGAAGTCTGAAGGGGTATCATCACTACTGCAGGTGTTCGTACAGAGGTTTTCCCAAGTGTGAAGACAACTTTAGAGAAACAAAAGTTACTCGTTTGAAAATATAATCAGTGAGATTTGGAGATGAGCATGGCGGTTGCTTGAACTGTCAGTACAGAATGGTACCAATAAGAGGCTGTGAATGACCTTCAAAACTGCAGAATAGGAAAAAGGAAACTAATGGAAAAGATGGAGAAAATTTTGTGGGTTTTTTCCCTGCGGTCCATAATTTTAATTTCTTTTCTTTCCACTGTATTATAGGTCAGCAGTGATGCTTCAAGTGCTTAGTCCTTCTCTTCAGTAGTTTTTTCTTTTCTTTGAGAGTATTTTGTTCTTTTGCTTTCTCTCCTTTCTCTTAAAAGTTGTAGTCGCAGAAGAGAAAAGTAACTCTGAAAGCTATAAATTTTAGGTTATGCCTTTCCTAATATGTGCTCACCCCTCTGACCGGTAGTCACGCTTGTCTTTTCTGCTTGGGAAAATCACACCTTCCTCTGCAGACATAAAAACCTGTGTACGTTGAGCTGTCGGGTACTCTGATAGTATCTGCCATTGTCGTCTTTGTGAGGAAGCTCTGAAATCGATGTTCAACCTGTTGTATATCTGCCTGTGGTGAGATATACAGAACGCCTCCTTGCGTTCCTAAGGATGATACCTCTGTCAAGCAGGTAGACTACAAATGGCAGATATGGGATGATATCCTCAAACTGACCTTCCAAGAGGGGAGGATATATTCACACTAAGAAGAAATGTTTTGTTTTTTTTTTTTTTTTCCTGTTCCTATCCATTGTGGGTGCTTGCGGTCTAGTTACTGGTAAGTGACCTGTTTTTGCAGCAGGAATCTGGATGGATACGAGTAGGCCACAGAAGAAGATATTGCAATATTTGAGACGTGAGATAATAAGATTCTTGACAAGAATTTGGCATGTGAATATTTGAAGTGATTAATGTTTAATGTAGTGATATTACAACTCAAAAAAGGGAAGAGAGGTAGTAAAGGAAACCAATCAAATGACTCTGTATAGTGCCACTGATCTAGCTTTGAAATTCCTTAAAAGGATTACACTCTATTTTAATTAAATCCTTTGCTCTCCCTAACGTCGCTTAACAATTCTTAGTATCTCCCTAGATTTCCAACGTTACAGAGAAAAGAGTTATGAGTCAGATTACTTTGTGTGTGGAGTTTTAAACATGAGCCATGAATCCCTGAAATCCTTTGTTGTTGAAGCAGAATACATTTTACTCTCTCCATTTAGGGTTTAGTCATCCTTTTCATAAGTCTTTTGATGAATAAGGTCATTAAAATTAACACAATATTAAAATAGCTGGTCTCAGTAATTATAACGTTTAACCATGGCTTCTCCTGAGATTAAAAACTCTGTTCATTTTATCTTCCAATCCAAGAACTTTAACAAACCTTATTTATAGCAGCCCGAGGACTTGTAGCTGGGTATAGCTTAAGGCAACCACAATATTCTTGTGTATCAATGACATCGTATGTTTCTATGGTGAAGTAACTTTTAATACTCTCTCTTTCACTCGTCATCTCACATTTAAATACGTTGCTTTAGTTTTTTTAGTAATAACTTAAAAAATATTTCAGTCCTTCCTAATGCTAATAGGTATTTTGTTTGATACTCTCATTAAGTTTTCCATTAACAAATTTTACCTGCCACATATTCCCACCTACCCATTAACTGAGTCACTGTATGGTGACACGTATTGTGTGATGGGTTTTATGTAAGAAGAACCAAAAGTTTTGTGCATAATAAAATAGGGATTGAGATTAAATTTATGGGAAAAGTTTTCTCTGAAAATGCGTTACAAGGCTTCCACTCGAGTTTAATGTGATGACCAGGACGTGCTGGAACGAGAGAACTGTAGCGAAAACTTCATGCCCCTTATCAGTGGTGAATATATTTAACTTCCTGTATTTAAATGGACCGCTTTTGTAAGCTGTTCTTGTAAATATTTGCTGAACACTGACTACAGGTAGCCAAACCCGCAGGGTCATTTGAAGAATTATCAAAAATCTTGTGGTTTAAGTAATAGAACAAACATAGAGAAACAAGATGAAAAACATTACTAACAGCATATTTAAGTAACAAATGCCGTTATTGGCTTGAGGATGCTCATCTGAGTTTTATGATAGCTGCTCCAGTAGTCACCCACCTGGAAGAATCTGTAGGGGATTTTCATTGCTCCTATTCTATCGTAAGTGGTGGTTAGAGCTATCTAAAGGAGCTGGTCTTCGCAATCAGCCCTTTCTTTAGCCTCGAATGAAAAGTCCTGCTTCTTCCACCCAACCCCTGTTTACTTCCCCCTTATCTTCTGAAACTGGGAACCAGGATATCATGTAGTTCTGAGGAAAATCATAATTTATTCCACTTGTCTTTATTATGGCTTTATGATTAGAATCTCTGTCGAATGCCCTCGTTAGCATATTTCTGGCTCCAGGCTGTTTTTTCTTGACACTGCTTTCAGAAGAAACTTTTATAAATCATACTGTAAGATCTCTTTAAAAGTGCAGTTTTCTTACTGGATGCATCACTGTTCTTTCTCTATGAACATCATGAAAAGATTAAACGTAACACCGCACAGAATGAAAATTGTGAGAGACGCCACACTATTTTTAAGGAAACCCTTCTGGAGGTGCTTTGTACTGTCTTTTAAAGTAATTTCTAGCATAGTTCAGGCCATACTGATCTTCTTCGTATTCTATTTATAAATAGTGTATTTTGAAAAACGCTGAATCGAATTTTGCAGGAACCTTTTTGGAGGCACTCTGCTAACTTTCTGCTGCTTTGACTGTAATGTCTTCTATAATCCTTCTCTCAGCTGAGCCGAGTAAACTCTTCTCCTGGGCAGCGCAAACTGCAGCATGCTGTGAGCTAATTACCTTACATTAGCCATTTTAGAAATTACTGGCAGCTAATCTTCATAAAGCTAATCAGTCAGAAAAGAAGGCACCCAGCAAATAAATACCACACAACTTTGTGCTTGAAACAATTAGGACTGACCCTAATCTGATTTAAAGAATTGGAGGGCTTCCAGAAAGGGAATGGTGTGTGGCTGCTTTCACTAATTCCATAAAACTCTCGTGTTTTTTTAATTGACCCATCTTCTTGATGCACTTTGTTGTTTTTCCTTTCTGATCCCTTCAAGCTTGTATTTTCAATAGCTATTATAAATCCAAAAAGGTAATGTCAGCTTATCCCCTTCATCAGTTAGTGCTAGCTTTTAAGTCTGCTCCTCCAAATACATTATAAATTTCAAAAAGTTAATTTAAATATTTTTCTTTCTTTCATTTCACTCATGCTTGAGTTTTGGAGAGAGTGAGAATATTTTCTCTTTCATATAGGATCTCTCCTCCTCCCACTCCCTAAAAAATGTCCTCATTCTGCTATGCTGCTGAAGTGGCTTTAAAGATGATACCACTTCAAACAACTGTTTCCAGGTTTTGCGGGATACTGCTTATGCTGCTTATCACCAAAGAAAGTAAATATCCTGAACTCAAAATACTTAGAAATGATTTAGCAGCTGGCTACCATGCCATGGTACCTTGCCGTGTCGATTGACATCCTACAGGACACAACTGAGCATGTTGTTCAAAGGGAAACTCAGCAGAAATAGGTATATTTTTTAGTATAGATGACCTAAATCAACCTGATCTAAATGCCTCCAAACTTTGGAAATATTAAATCCGTAGCAGCGCATCATGCATCGGTGTGAATATTACATTAACCATATACTTATGGGAAAGAAGAAGAATGATGATAGACGACTGGGGAAGTCAGCAGAGCCGAGAGGTGCTTGGCAGAGCAGACTAATGCCTGCCTAAAGATAACAAGAAGTTAACATTCTCTCCAGTGCAGTCATGTCTACTCCTATGTGTAGGCAGAGAACAGGCTATGTAGTTTCCGTTACAGGAATGATACATTTTTTTCTTGTGAGGTGCTTTGAGATCTTAAAATGGCAAATGCCCCAGCTGAGTGGTGGTGGCTCTTCCACAGTTGATTTCTAAATGGGAAGGTTGGTCTTGGATCAAAATGCATTTTTTTTTTTAAACTGTAGTTGAAATCCGTTCAGAAGTTTGTAAATGCTAGATCCAGAAATCCAGGTGCCCTTTGGAGCTCTGAAAGCACTCTGAACTACTTGACAGTTTGTGACAATTAAAAAGCAAGGACAATAAAAAAGAACAGAAACACAGTATTTATACATTGTCACTCTCAAATGAAATCCAGGGGAATGCTCTTAAGATTGGCCAATAATAACCAAACCCAGAAAAGTACATTAATATTTCAGATAGAAATGCTGCTATGAATAGTGTGCTGTGACTTCATCGATGTAAGGTACCAAATGATTGCTGAACTCCGAGCTTCCATTAAAACAAAAGAAGAAAAGAACTTCCAGTTCATCTCCTTGATGGTATAGGAATGTCGCGTGCCGAATGATCACTAAGGAAGCTTGTCAGTGAAAAAGACTTGTGTGTGCTAATTAATTGGATTAATGATTTTTACACAGCATATTAAAATATGCAGCAGATATCAAAACTGGAAGAAATTTCTGTTGCCTTTTGTGTTGTTTGGTTGGGTTCTTTTGTTTTTTTTTTTAATAGATCCTGTCATGCCCCACCGCTACATCTCTCTCTTCTGGGCAAATGGCCGTGTATTACAAATCTGGTTGTAGTCCTGGGGAGTAGGGTTGCACGTGGTGAGTTAAACTTAGAATTCTCTGGTTTTGAGACATGTCTGTGACCAGATCCACTGGCTGTTGGTCACAGTGTCAGCTTGTTCCATAAATTGAAGCCCAATGAGTTTAAAGACCTCTGGAGTTACGAGTATTAACCTAGCTTATGAACACAAACCCTCCCCAGCTGCACCTGGCCTCGGGCCCCCAGTACAAGGAAGATGTGAATAAAGATGAGCAAGCGCAGTGGAGCCCAAGGGAGCCGGAGTTCCCTGTGTAGCGATGCTAAGACAACTCGGCTTGTTTAACTTGGCAAAGAAAAGGCTTAGGGGGACCTAATAACAGCCTTCCGATGCCTGAATGATTTTACAGTTGCATATGAAGTAATTGGTCTTAGTGGAAAAAAGGTCTAAATCACCGAGCCAACAGGACCTGGTGTAATCTGGGGAGCAATTGCAGCGTTCTTGCACTCAGCTAGTTAGTCTTGCATTGGGCTCACTGGTACCCCGATGGCTTTGAAGGGTCCCAGTGTCTTCCAGGTGGATGAAGATCTGCAGCAGAACTTTGGAATAAACAAACCCTGCAGGAATCTCCTTAGATCCACGCTTCAAGTCACGGAGCGAGTATCAAGATAACCAAAAGACAAAATCTCTTCCAGGAGCAATGTTTTTGCTAAAGGCTGACAGAAGAAGATTATAAGTATCTTCTCCCTATCCCGAGTCAGACAGGCAATGGCTATCTGAATTCCTCCTTCTTTTTTTTCCTCTTTTATATCCCTGTCTGGTTTATCTTCTGGATTCTTTAAATTACATCTGATGTTAGATGGGGAAATCAGAAATCTAGCAAGGATTCACTGAAACTAGCTGTAACTTGTCTTCAGTTTGTGCTTAAAGAAATACAGGGACAGCCTCTGGCTGCTTTCTTGTTTTTCCCTCAATATTTATTCTTATGCCTCATATGTTTCAAATGCACCCAAGTGCTGTGGAACCTGCACCAAAGAACCTGTGGTGTTGAAAATGTTGTGTGCAGTGTCTGCTTATTTCCAAAGAAACCCAAGAGAGCCGCTTGTGATACACACTTCAGGTTTCTGACTTAACAATGTAGCCTTTGGAATCCTTTCCCAAAGAGAATTCCACCCCCCTTCCCCCCAGTTCCTTAATTTGGCTCAGGATACCTGGCTATAATGCTAATAAACGCCTTTCCTCAAGAGAATGAATGGTGCTGCAAAAGTTACTTCTAAAATAGTGGGTTTTCTGTTTATAATAGCCACTATCCTATATTTTTTCCTGGATCCCTGTAATTCTACGCTGGAAGCAGAAGCATGTCATACCTGCAAATGAAAGGGTTTCAAGACAGCTGCGTAGTTGTCTTTTACAGTAAGTTTTCTGCTTATGTCAAAACAGCCATCAGCCTCTTCCCTGATGCTTCCACAAAGCAGGCAGGTCAATGGTTTGAAATTTTGGTTAAGCTGGCTCTAAGGTTATTGGGTTAGTGCTATGAATTTGCTCTTGTCTAATTTGAGTACACTGTAATTGCTACTTTGCACTGTAGTAGATTCCCAGTGTCAGAATAACCAAATTAACAGGGATGACCCTTTAGCCATTCACTGATGCCTCTCTTGTGTTTTCAAAGGTCTCATTTGGTAATTTGTCTTACATACGTCATCACTATTGTTGCCATTTGTTATGCTAAAGCATCTAGATTTGTAGTGAGTATGTTCTAAAACAACTGCATCCCGAACATCTCAAAGTTTCATTTAGGCTATAAGAAAACAAAACAAAAAAAAAAAAAAAAAGGAAGAAGGAAGTACTGTAGTAGAAGAGTATTACATAAAGACACATGTACATTGAGGGGGAACAATTTTTTAAGTTGTGTAAGTAATTATTGGCTCACTTTAATTTATGATGTATAATTAGACATTACTTTTGCCACACGGGTAGTAGAGAGCATACGGAAGGAAATCCAGTAGGGGAGCAAAGCTTACACAATAGTCTTTGTTGTCCGAATTGGAAGCAAATGCCAGTGCTTGGAAATGCAGCAGAGGGGTATGGCAAGGTTCAGTGACCTGCTTGCCAAGGTTACAGAGACTCCTCCACCTCCTCCTTAAACAGCCGCCAAGAAAGCATGTGCGTAACCACTTTGTGAACGGGGGTGATCTGGAGGCCTGTGTAAGTTTCAGCTAGTGAGACACCAGGCAAAATCACTGCAAAATCATACCCAGTTTTATTAGCTGACGTGATAGGTAGTGGTGATTCCTGGCGGTAAGAGTGAACCGGGATGAAGATACGGAAAAAACTTGTGTGGGAAAAATAAATAATTTTTTTGGACAAGCCCCCCAGTTTATGTTGAACAAGAAAGATGCAGAATGGCTGTGATTGCTGTGTTTCGCCTCCCTGACTCCGTTAGCGTAGCTAGGTACTTGATTTCTGTATAAATGAACCAGTGTACCAGAAACTTCTTAATTCAGGATAATTTAAAAGTTGTTTAGCTGTATCCGTACTTCACCATATTACTCTCCTATTTCCTCATAAACCAGTTTTTACTCTGAAACTGTTACTTTCTCTTCCGAAAACCTCCCACCTGTGTGGACTGGATACTATGCTGTCTCAGTGTTTTTCCCAGTTGGAATAACTACTTGAAGCAATTGGGCCGTATTAGGGCTTGATAAGTTCAAAAGTTATAAGCTTCAAAAGTTATAACTTTTGAAAGTAATGGCATTCAGTTACTGCGTTAGGATTGTGATGCGCAGTCACAAAAAGCAAAATAAGCAATCAGGCATCGTCTTCACTTTTTTTTTTAATTTGGGATGTAATTCTGTTGCCCAAGTGAAGCTGAAATGGCTGATGTACACCTTGTGCTCAACAGAATTTCCGTGAGAAAAATAAGAAAAGAATTGGAGTACCGCTATTAAACATCAATCTGAAATTAATTCTGATTACTTATATTCTTTGGGGTATCCTTTTTCCATTAAATGTATTTTGGAAAGTAACAAAAACTTAGAGGTTAGCGAGAAATACATTTTTGTCACAACCTTGAAAAGAAACCACGTGACATGGAAATAAGTGTTACACTATTTTAGAGAGCTTTTTGATTTTGTGGATTTGATTTATTTTTGATGGGTACGATTTCTCATAGCTGTATTTACTGCTTTGATATGTGATTAAAGAAAACTAATTCTGTGACAAAATAAAAGAAAAAAGAGAAAACCTACCTTAACAGGTAGGTTTTTTGTTAAAACTTAAACATACTGTTCCATTTTCATCAGTGGTCTAAATTCACCATACATAGAAGTTCCTCAGGTTGCTATCAGGGGAACTGATGGCCTGAAAAATAATAATTTCAAATGTAAAACATAAATTTTGCTGACAGATTGTCCAAATGATAATGGTAACTAGCTCTCGTGCTTTAAGTTAAATATGATGATGTTATTTCAGTCCCTATATAGATTTATGGAATGTTGCTCTGCCTATAGGAAAATAGTTTCAGTATGCATGAGAGTTGCATATATTTTTGTGGGGGCGGGAAAGAAAAACTTTGAATTTCAGCTTTGCCTGAGAATATACTCCGGTCCCAGAGGCTGTTCTGAAAATGGTTACATTTTTCTGACAGCTGTTCAGTCATCGTGAGGGTATGTCTTCAAGGGAAAGGCACTCATTTCCAATTGGCAAATTGCTAATATTAGGTTTTAGACTATAAAAAACCTCACCCCCAAACCCTTTTTTACTTCACTGCTTCTTGTTGATAAAATCCAATCAGCCTAGAGGGAATTTATAATTCTAGCAATTGCACCAGATGATTACTACCTACAGGAGCAATCACTTATAGTATATCACCTGCGGACTGATGAACCGTTTATTATCAAGGGTTTAATTGCTTGTAATACATCCTTGAGGCAAGATACACATACACACACACACATATATATACCTAATTTATACGTATGTATAAATATATACCACTTAATGTTAGGGATGGGAAATGTTCAGTTCAGATTAGATTTTAAAAAATTGAAAATACCCAAATTATCTTCGAAACACTTGAGTCTGGAGTACAGGTTCACAGTCTGTGTTCACCCATTTCTGGATCTAGTTTAAGACCAGAATTAAGGAAGATAGAGAAGAAAAGCATGTGTGTGTGTGCACGGTATTATTTATTTATTTGAATCTTGAAGAGACTTGTCACATAATAGCTGGAGTTTGAGGTGAAAATTTTTCAATTCTTATTCAACCTCATCTATTTATTGCAATTTGTAAATTACTATTTATTGTATGTGGATGTTAAAATTATTGTTACTGATTGAAAGTGAGCTGGTGTCATGGGTTTGGGAGACTTATGATGGGACCACCAGCAAGAGATGCTTCTTTGCATGCCCTGCTCATATCACAGAATCACAGAATCACAGAATTATCAGAGTTGGAAGGGACCTCAAGAGATCATCTAGTCCAACTCTCCTGCTAAATCAGGATTGCCTAGAGCACATTACTCAGGACTGCATCCAGGCGGGTCTTGAAAATCTCCAGGGAAGGGGACTCCACAACCTCCCTGGGCAGCCTGTTCCAGTGCTCTGTCACCCGAACCGTAAAGAACTGTTTTATGGGCAGGAAAAGATCCCCAGGGCACATTTTAATGCTGATCAGCACTGGGATTTGTTTTATCTGAATAAGTTTGCCATTCTCTGTATTACTGCTTCAGAACAGTGCCGGATGTATTTAGCAAAACGTACTCCAGATCACAGTTAATGTTAAAGCTAGGAGCCAGTTGTGAGGTATATACCAAACCAGCACTAGTTACAGGACTGCGGCAAGAAAGAAAAGTAAAGTAACATGAAATGTCTCTCTTGTGGTCCTAAAGCCGTGTGAAAAATGAAACAAACGCTGACACCATGAAGAAAATCTGAAGGCTTAAATTATTTTACCTGGAGCAGTCCCTACCGCATCAGCTGAAAAAAGCCAGTGTGTTGCCGTCTCTCTGCGTACAGCTCCGCCCAACAGCGAATACGGAATAAAAGGGAATTGGTTTTAAGTAGAAGTATAAGAACAAAAAGGTTGTATTAAGTTATCATTAAGACAATCACGGTTATAGGTATGAATGTGAACTTCACTCCCTCGTTTTGGTTAATCTTCTAATACAGTCCCGTGTGAGGAAGCACTATCAATGGTGCTTTGGAGAACTTAAGCCCAGAAAGCCTGGATTGACTTGCCTGCGTCAGCATCACCTCGGGAGCTGATCTGGCCAGGTGCTTGGCCAGCGCCTTGATCACGGGACTGTCCTTCCTTTCTATCTGCTTCCCCTGGGGCATTCTCTCCGCAGCTGGGACCACAGAATGTGAGTCTTTGCAGACTACTTGTAGTGGAGGAACAGTTGTGCTTCCGGATACTTGGGAGCCTGGGTTCTATCTGCAATTAAAATGTGAGTTCCGTGGTTAAAGGGATTAATGAGGCAGCTCAAATGAGAACATTTCCAAAACGTGATTTTTGCAACTATTCTGGATTCCATTAGAAACTTCTGACATTGTTCCTTTGATATAGAGTTAATCTTCTCTATAATGAGAATATTGTAAAATATCCTACAGGCAGGAATATCTAAATATATTTTTATTAGAGATAATATACGTAGGATCAAATCCTGCTTACCTCATTCATGCAGCTAGTCCCATTGAATCTAAACGGGAATGCCACAGTGAATAAAGCAAGCAGGATTGGTCCTATATGTCCTATTTCTATATTTCATTTTCCTCTTGATTCCTGTTTCATTTGTAACTAACACAGTGTACTGATTAAACCATTAACTGTATAGTTCATCTTTCATTAGCGGCTTGTAGATTGAGATCCTAATGTACTGTAACCCATTGCTAGGATAGCTATAGAAGTTTTGATTTATGAAGGCAAATATTTTCTGTTCTGGTATCATTTGTGATCAAGAAATGATACAAACAAATTTGGCTAAGATAATCACTTCCTCACGTCTGCCAGTGCTAGAAAACTCATCATTAAGGTATCTGGGATAAAGGAGAGGATGAATTTTTAGTTCTTTTGAAGCATATTAAACTCAGAGAGCTTCTTTGAGGTGCCAAGTGTATAGACTGGAGATTTACTGAAATAAAATGGGAAGCGCCCTTGCTTTCGTGTACCTGCTGTCAAGGTGGTGGCAGTGTAGAGTCAGTCTTACTGGAAATGACTATGTCGATTTTCTTCTTGTTCTTCTCTCCCAGTTGCTGAAAGTCTGAAGTTTTAAACGTGTTTTCCTCTAGGTCCATCTAATTCACTAATTGTCTCAGCAACTTTGCATTGTAATATTCTAATGAAAAGCACGTAACTGACCTTGTGAAGTGTCATAAAGCCAGTAGAAAGCAGTGTTGGATTTGCAAATTTTATTTTCTTAGCAATATCTTATGGCAGCAGTATTTTGGGTATATTACAAAACCACTGTCATCTTCACAGGGTGGTACATAGTGGCTATTGGGATATCTTGGAAAGCTGTCCACCGTCTCCTTGCTAGAGGCACAGGTCCCTAGAACGGACGCTGCAGTGCCATCTCCCAAACATTCAGTGATTTATAGGGCTCATCAGTGGTGCGGTATTAACAGTTCTTTATTTACCCAGTAGATCCTAATGTCATACTTAACACACAAACCATTAATTGCAACAATGAAGCCTTAAAATACCTCCAGCAAAACACAGAATATTTTGAACGCTACCATAGGAGAAAATAATCTCACAAAAATACTTCTGGGTGTTTAAACGTAGTTTTAATTTACAAATATAGCTCCTGATTCTGATCCCATCTTTATGAACCAGGACTAAATGTGAAAAGAGGACGTACATTTGGCATAAGAGATGATTTAAGACTCCTGGTGTTCTAGTTACTTCTCTGCAGCCAAGTTCTATGACGTGGCTTGTTGCCAATAATGTGGAATATTAGCCACAAGATGTCCTCACAAGAAAAATGTTTCTTGCCAGCTCTTCAAATATAGGCAATTGTTTCTGTCTGAACCTGTGCAAGCCAAGTCAGTGCTCCCCCGTTTTAGGCGCCCAGTGGTTCCGCACACCTACACGAGCCAGCAATGTGGTCCTGTGGCAAAGAAGGCAAACGGTGTCCCAGGCTGCGTAAGAGAAAGCATTGCCAGCAGGTTGAGGGAGGTGATCCTTCCCCTCTGCTCGGCACTGGTGAGGCCACACCTGGAGCACTGTGTCCAGTTCTGGGGTCCCCAATACAGGAGATGTGGACATACTGGATAGATTCCAGGACTGGAGCATCGCTCCTGTGAGGAAAGGCTGAGAGCTGGGACTGTTCGGCCTGCAGAAGAGAAGGCTCAGGGGGATCTTATTAGTGTGTATAAATACTTGAAGGGAGGGTGCAAAGGTGACAGAGCCGGGCTCTTCTTAGTGGTGCCCAGTGACAGGACCAGGGGCAATGGGCACAAACGGAGACACGGGAGGTTCTGTCTGAACATCAGGAAACACTTTTTCACTGTGAGGGTGACCAAGCACTGGCAGAGGTTCCCCAGGCAGTCTTCCTCCTTGGAGATATTCAAAAGCCATCTGGACGTGGTTCCGGGCAAGTGGCTTTAGGTGGCCCTGCTTCCGCAAGGGGGTTGGGGTTGGACCAGATGATCTCCAGAGGTCCCTGCCAATGTCAACCAGTCTACCATTCTGTGAACTAAAATTAGTCTTGTGGCAGGGCTTCAGATTTCTGAAAATATTTGTAAAGCCATGTGGTTGCTTTAACTGACCCATTTGATGACTAATATAGTGAAGATACTCTAATCTTAGAATTGCTTGACCAAGAAAGGTTAGCTGGCAAATCATCTGAAAACCTTAGAAGAGGCTTATTTTATTTTTGTTTGGAAAGTAGTTATTGAAACAAAGTACACAATTTCCTCTTATATAGCAAAATGGACTTGCTCAATCACATCCCACTGTAGCTTTCCTGTTGCCCAGCAATATTAAGGCAGTGTAAGAAAATTGGATATCCCTGTGGTGCCTCAGAAGCGGTCTGCTACAGGACCTTCAAAACCCAAACGTGGGAGGGCCGACTGGGGATTTCACAGAAGAGCAGTTCCAGGAGCTGTCAGCAAGAACCTGCACAGGGTTCAGCTCTCGCAAACTCAGTGAAAATCAAAAGTAATAATTTATACTAGCCTAGGGATTCTGAGAGTGCCCATCACCCTAGGGGTGAGAATCTGTGGTATGACCCTATTCCTGGCCAAAATGTGCAGCAGGAATAACAGACCACAAATTCTGCTTACATCTGACAGGATATGGACTCAAACATATGGGTTGAAAGTCCATTTCCCTCTTCTGTGTGGTTTCAGCTCATCTCTTTGGAGAGAAACCTCCCATTTTCCGTGTTCTGGTTGATTTTTGCAAAACTGGTGTTGTAGCAATTTTGAGGCCTTTCTTCCTGGGGAGCAGGTACTCGCACCTCAGCCGCTCAGGGCGTAAATAGCTGTCATCTGGTGGTAGCACCACAGTTAGTGATTAAGAGGTATTTGCAGCAGGAGTTCTGCAGAAATTTGGCTGATGACAGAGTTTAGCTTGTGAGAGTTAACACACATGCTTTGTTGAGAAATTTGTGACAGAAGTATGAGAAAATCCTTTCTTGCGATGAGCAAAGCAGGTTAAAAATAGCATTAGGAAGATGAGCATCACAGCTAAGTGGACAAGGGAGAGTTAATGACAAGATATCCAGGCAAAAATCTTTTATCCCTAGGGGATGTAGAGAAATTCATAGCCTTCTTTCTTAAACGTGGCTGGATTGGAGACTGGTAGAGAATCAAAAATAGGTAGGACATGCTGAAGCAGTAAGCCTGGGATTTTTTTCTTTTCTTTTTTCACATCTCGCCGCGCTCCTTTCCATCGGGTTTTGATCACAGGTTCTCATTTGTCTGCAGTTCCTTTTCTATCTTTGATCAATGTTTGTCTTTAATCTCCATGATTCTGTCTTCTCTCTTCTTTTGTCTCCAGTCTATGTCTATTATATTTCTCTTTTTTTTCTGTGCTATTATTTGCTTTCCAGTGGGTCTTTCTTCTCGTTTCATTGTACTCTATCTCTGTCCAAAATGGTGTACCGGGTGTGAACAAAAAATGAATTGATTTCAAATGGGTTGACGACATTGCTTAGCCAGTCCGTGTCATACAAAATAGCCCACTGAGTGAGTACAATGAGTGACTCAAATCAAAATGAATTCACACGGATGCTTGGAAAATCCATATGGAAGGCTGGGGTCCGTGGCTCAGAATGGGTTTGTGTAACCAGAGTTTTAAGGAAATCCTTTTTAAGTAGTAGAAAGAAATCCATGCCTGCCTTTTCCTTCTACTTTGTTATCTTTGGATAAAACAGATTAGCGAGTATGTAATTGATTAGTTAATGAGCAAGAGTGGGCCCTGAAGACTGGTTACCAAAGGCACGAGGAATGATTAGAGACTAACAATGTAATAATAATGCAAAATTTTAAAAATGCATTCTTGCCTCCCATAGAAAATCTTAAAGCTGTGAAAACGAAAGCCAGCTTCTAGCACAGGTTGCTAGACTGTTCCTCAGAGACGATGCTACTGTATTACTGCTGTATGACTTATCCGTGTGAGTTGAAAGGAAATATAAATAACCGGGAAGAGAAGACTAAGAATTGAAAAGGCTTGACAGAAACTCCTTTGTGTCATGTTCCCAATCTAGGGTTCGTCACAGGCTTATTCCTAATAATTCCAGCCATTGAGCTAAAAGTGTTATCCAAAGGATCGTGTCTGAATTTAAATTAGTTTTTCCGTGATTATTTTTTGAGTGGCTCCATCAAATACATGTAAAACTAGGGGAAAGGCCTTGTTGTTTTTAAACGCAAGTGCTCTTTCCATAGCATGCCAGAACCTGACATTCCTTTGAAGCTTTTCTAAATTTCAAAGGAGTTAATATATTTAAAACATCCGAAAGTCTCTCTTTAATTATTTTTGATGTGATACTTCTCAGGACACATTAAATGAAAGCATTTTCTGCCCGATCTTAATGGAGAAGACTCTTATCTCCTTCTGTAATTACTGATGAACAAGATTCCTACATGGATTAAATTGCATAGTCTCACAAACTGGAACAGGCTTATTTTCTTGTCTTTCGTAACACTTTTCTAAACCTCTGCAGTGTCTCCATCCCCATGTAAACACTTTATTTACAGCTGTCTGCAGCTGTATTACACTGACTGGTATATAATTACTTTTATTTCTGCAGATTATAGCTACCTTAGATATTCAGAAAGGATATATAAGCATAATTACTGCAAGTGGAGAATATTGCCATGGTGATTCCATGAGACTTACAGGAAAGATCCTCAGGAATGTACCAAGTCCAGAAGTATTTACCTCAAGCGAGGTAAAGCACAGTGACTCAGGCAAATCCATTTATGATCACAGCGATGTCTGGGCAAAGATGGGCTTCATCTTACTTCTCATTTAAGGGCACGTTTAAGTACGTTTGTATCGGTCAGCTCGAACCTGATGGGAATTCATCCATCGGAATCAGAGAGGGGGTTTCTAGTGAAGAGTTCTGTGATGTGAGAGGACGAAACTTTGCTCAGGTCCCTTTCCCTTGAGATGCAGCTCGGTACCTTTGTGACAGTCCTACTGCCCACAGGGCAAGCTGGAGTGCTGCCCTTCCCGCTGCCAGCCGCGCCGTGGGGGGGACCACCTCGCTGCGTTGCTGGGGCTCTTGTCGCACTGCTGAGGGGTTTTGTGGGCTTGGACTGAAGCTGGAGGCTGGTATTAATCCATAAATATGCTTTGGCTTCCTTTATATATTACTTTGACTAGCATTCTTCCAAAGAATTAATTTCTGCATTGATTTGGGGGTTTAAACAAATTTGAAATACGTTTCTTATCCTTACTTTTTAATTTCTCCTGTTTTCTGGGTCTTTTTTTGCTGTCAGACGTGACCTTTGGGTAAGTAATTTTCATCATGATAATTGCAAAACAGAAATTATTTTCTGCTCATGGGAATTTTTACTTTTTTTTTTTGAAAAGCAGGTCAAGTGCATGCAGAATGACCGCACCTCCTGGCCTTTCCCAGGTGTGGTTCTGGGGTAGCATGTTGGGATTTTACTCTCCTAATCCTATGAACTCTTAGAAGCGTATCCAGGATTTTACAAAACAATATAAAACAGTTATCAAATAAACTAGTTTATGAGTCTCTATGTGTCATAACACAGGCAAATATGTGCAGTTGCAAACTGATAATATTTTTAGCAAAAATGAAGGTAACTCACTATACGTGTGCCTCATTTCACTCTAGCTGTAGGCACAGACATACAGCCCCTTTAACGTCAGGTGTCCTTAAGTGGGTTAATAGCAATGCTAAGAAAGAAAAAAAAAGTAATTAAATAAAATAGGGAATTAAAAGAGTATGATATTTCCAGTTGAAAGGTAGAAAAGATACTAACAGATAACACAGATTTTCTGATAATTACTGGAATATAACTAAAAAACATAGTTGTATGTCATTCCAGTGCAGTATCTCTAACATCACAGAGCCTGCGAGTATTGTGGAGATGTGGTGTTACTTATTCAGAGGGAGCTGTGCCATCCAGTGAGTTGCCTTTGCTGACCACTGGTGATAATAAAGGAAAAAAACCCTCCAAACCTAGAAAACGGTTCAGCTCTCTTTATGGGTTCTTCACTGTCTTTTATAGCTCTGGTCAGTAAGGTGTAACTGAGTTGGTAGTTTGTGGGTGCTGCAGAAGTTCGTGAAGGATATTAAACATTCAGCTTGTGTGCCTCTCACTGACTACTGGTAGATGCGCTTTCTTCCTCGTGCTATCGAACACTTGTTTGTTATCTTGGAAAGTAGAAGTATCCATATGTCAGAATCTCCTTCGCATGGTCTTTGTTTTCTGGTAGCTGGCAGGAATTCTTACTGGATAAGAAAAGCATGAAGTAACACATTATTCATTTTTGGTATGAAAAGAAAGCCACAGATCCTGAGAATCCTGAAACCAGTCAAGCAGACTAAAGGTCTCTCAAAGTCTAGCGTGGCTTTCAGGCTGAATAACAAAGCATCGTGATGTAACTTCAGGCACAGTTCCAACTTACTGCAACAATATATATTCTTATTCTAATTAGCAAGCAAGTTATAGATTAAATCTAAATTATAGTATCAGCAAATACCTTCACCATTTTGTACAGTCCTGGTATTATTTTTTTTTATTTTACTGCATGTGCTGTTCAAGGATTGACCTGGATAGACTTAAGAGAGCTGATCAATGTAAAGACACGTCAGCTGCAGATGAACAAATTACAAGGTCTTCTCCAGCTGAACTTGTTGCAAGCTCATGTGGATGGGGTTCATTGAGTTTTGCCACCAAGACTGTCAGGTTTGTTAATACTAAACAATGTTGTATGTGCTGTAGGCATAAAAAGCTGCAGGGTTGTGTTTAGAATAATAGCATATTCACAAATAGTACTCAAATTGCTCTGAAATATCACAGTTAGCTGCACCTCTATTCTATTATCTCACTGCTTTATGATTCTGAGACCTTTTCCTAGCAGACTATAAAATCATTTGAAATCTAAGATGATAAATTAATAGAACAAAACAAATTGGAGTCACTAGGAGTGCATTTAGCACTAACAAGACCCTTCTGAGTTTCACATTTTCTCTTGCAATTATATAAAAGAAGGCTAGTGTCAGAACTCATCTCTTCTTTAATTGCTGTTGCGCAAAGCTCTGGATAATATTTTAAGGGCTGATGGAAAGGAACAGTCTCTCCAATTCTTGACAAATATGATTTCTTCTAAACTAGAAGGGGGAAATGTGAGCTGTAACCAGAAATAAATTTCAAATCACCTATGGCAGAAGAAATGAATATTTGTTTATTTACACTGCATCACAATGTACAGGGACAGCTTTAGGGTAAATACTGTTAAATATTTGCAGTTAGTGAAGACTCAAACAAGACGTATTAAGAGATGGAGGGTTTGATGTGATATTTGAGGAGGCAGTGTCTCCTATGCTCTCCCTGAAAATATTGAAGGTGTTTGGTTTTTGGTTTTAGCTTGCTGTGGAAGGAAAACTTTTGACATATCCATATTTTGCTAAACATATTTCTCATCTTCCAGTGAACACTAGCAACTTGGAAATTAAGAAACAGAGATTTTATTGTTCTAGAGAATAAAAGACCATTAAATTCTGCCTCTTTCACCTGACGTTTATAATAAAACTTTCACCTGGCAAGCACCAAAGGTGCCTCATTTGCTGATCTGTTCTTTGATTGGATTTCAACATGTCGAGGAACAGGAAGTTATTGGAAGTGGTCAACATGGATTAACCAAGGGTAAATCATGCTCAACCAATCTGATAGCTTTCTATGATGTTATAACTGGTTGGCGGGATGAGGGGGGAGTTGTAGATGTCTTCTACCTTGACTTCAGCAAGGCTTTTGACACTCTCTCCCATGACATCCTCATTAGGAAGCTGAGGAAGTATGGGCTAGATGAGGTGACAGTGAGGTGGATTGAGAGTTGGCTGCGGGACGGAACTCAGAGGGTTGTGATCAGCGGCACAGAGTCTAGTTGGAGGGCTGTAACCAGTGGTGTCCCCCAGGGGTCAATACTCGGTCCAATTTTGTTCAATATATTCATTAATGAACTGGATGAGGGGACAGAGTGTATCCTCAGCAAGTTTGCTGATGATACCAAACTGAGTGGGGTGGCTGACACCCCAGAGGGCCGTGCTGCCATCCAGCGTGACCTGGACAGGCTGGAGAGCTGCTAGGAAGAGAAGAACCTAATGAGGTTCAACAAAAGCAAGTGCAAGGTCCTGCACCTGGGGAGGAAGAATGCTAGGCACCAGTACAGGTTAGGGGCGGACCTGCTGGGAAGCAGCTCAGAGGAGAAGGATCTGGGGGTTGTGGTAGACAGTAAATTATCCATGGCCCAGCAATGTGCCCTTGTTGCCAAAAAGGCCAATGGAATCCTGGGCTGCATAGGGAAGAGTGTGGCCAGTAGGTCGAGGGAGGTCATTCTCCCCCTCTACTCTGCACTGGTGAGGCCCCAACTGGAATACTGTGTCCAGTTTTGGGCTCCCCAGTTCAAGAGGGACAGGGAACTGCTGGAGCGAGTCCAGCGAAGAGCAACTAAGATGATTAAGGGCTTGGAGCATCTGCCTTACGAGGAAAGGCTGAGAGAGCTGGGACTCTTTAGCCTGGAGAAGAGAAGGCTGAGGGGAGACCTTATTACGGCGTACAAGTATCTAAAGGGTGGGTTGAAGGAGGATGGAGCCAGGCTCTTTTCAATGGTTCCCAGTGACAGGACGAGGGGCAATGGGCACAAGTTAGAACACAGGAAGTTCCGTTCAAATACACGGAAACACTTCTTTACGGTGAGGGTGACAGAGCACTGGCAGAGGCTGCCCAGGGAGGTTGTGGAGTCCCCTTCTCTGGAGATTTTCAAGACGCGCCTGGATGCAGTCCTGAGTAATGTGCTCCGGGCAATCCTGCTTTGGCAGGGGAGTTGGGCTAGATGAGCTCTAGAGGTCCCTTCCAACTCTGAAACTCCGTGATTCCGTGATTCCATGATTCTTATGATTAAGCAGTTTTTGCAAAGCTGTTTTATTTAAATAGCACTTTTGCTGTCCTTTTTATCATACTTCGTCATAGTTCCTTTGCTTTAGTCAACTCTAATAACATCCCTGTGAAAAAAAAACATTTAAATCAACTTGATAGGAGGATAAGTGACTTGATTAAGAATACAAGAACATCTAGCATCCAGAATGAGGCTCTCTTGTACTTATTTGGTGTTACAATATTGTCTTCCCCACATCCGGAGATGCTTTCCTGTGGTCGAAGGCCATAGTAACATTTTGGAGAATTTCAGATTCACCACTGTGTCTGTCATGGCAACCTCTCCATACGTGGCTGGATTTCTGTGCCTTTTTAGGTAGCGTCGATAGAGTTTCGAAAGACCTGTCAGCTTTTAAAAACTCAGATTAAGAGTCTTGGGATTTGAAAACTGTGTTTATGTTCTGTTACATGCCTTTCAAAATCATTTGCTTCATGTACATTTGATCCATTGAGTTGGTTGGAAAGAGATTTCACCAAGTCAAAGAAACAAAACACGCAGGAATGGGACCTGAAGGAAGTCAGCAAGGGGATAAGTTGTCAGTGATACACTTTCTTTCCTGTAAATTGTTAGCCTTTGTTGCAAGGCGTTCAGCATTGAAATGTTATGCAGGGAGGAGGCCAAGCACAGTGTAAGGGAATTAATACAGCTGATCAGCTCTGCACTGACATCTTAAAGTGGTGCCATTTACTAGAAAATGTTTTCAGTAACTCTTTTCTGTTTCCTTTCAAAAGAGGGAGGTGATGATGGAGCCAACTTCTGTCCAAGGGACACTTTACATGCAGTAATTTGGCCGGATTATATGCGATTTTCTGCTGAATGGAGGATTTCTTGTGTTTCATAGGAACAGAAAAGATAAATGATTACAGAACTCATTATCTTTAAGAATAAGAATAAATTACTTTGTTCCAAATATGTAGTTATAGATATTAATGGCACTTGAGATTTAGTTGTGTGTCACTATATTTGTAAAATTTTTAATAATGGCATTCTCCTTCTCTACTAGTAATCACTGAAATCAAAATAGAGCTTGCTACCCGTGTTCCTTTGCCATCGCTCGTGCCTTTTATGTGTACCGTAACCTCAGAAGCACAGCTAAGCTTCTCGCAAGCTATCCAGCTTAAACTAATGCAGACCTGTCAACAGTATCTTATGGGCAGACAGACCTTTAATGAACAGAAAGGAATGAGGCTATGGCTAGAATCAAGTAAATGTCTACCTTGGCAGTCTTTTGGCAAAGATGGAGACGTGATGAAGGGACAGCTGCTGGCCAAATTGTCAGATGGCCTTTGTACAAAGAAACATGTGAAGAGCACGGGAAGTTGTGACTGGCACTCTGCTTGTTTACGGTCTTGTAGATT
Source organism: Vanellus vanellus (assembly GCF_965231255.1). NCBI lineage: Eukaryota > Metazoa > Chordata > Aves > Charadriiformes > Charadriidae > Vanellus > Vanellus vanellus. The sequence goes on from NC_138919.1 coordinate 8,321,852, forward strand.
CTTCTATGATTCTGTAAGAGGAAACGGGTTCAAGTTATGTCAGGGCAGGTTTAGATTGGATATTAGGAAGCATTTTTTCACTGAAAGGGTTATTAGACATTGGAATAGGCTGCCCTATAGGCTGCCCAGAGAGGTGGTGGATTCACCATCCCTGGAGGTGTTTAAGAAAAGGGTAGATGAGGTGCTTAGGGACATGGTTTAGAAGTGGTGGTGTTTTTATCAGGGTAGGTTAACGGTTGGACTTGATGATCTTAAAGGTCCCTTCCAACCTCACTGATTCTATGATTCTATAAGAGAACAGGCACGTGGCTCTTTCTTGATCAAGGACATAATACATACTCTTATAAACTATATGAGGAGAACAAAAAGATGTCTACATTGGGTAAATGATTATATTTTGTTTGTGTTGAATTATTTTGCAGTAATTATGAGTGTCTGTGTGTTCTTTGAGAACTTATCAGGGTGGGCATAATGTAGGGGTTTCTTTTACGTCACAAAGTAAATGGAATGAAATTAGACCTTCACAATAGCTAAGTATACTCTGTAGATTAAGACAAACTGTAAAGTACACGTTACTTATGTTTAGTTTCTATCTCTGGATGTTAGGTTATTTAAAACTGCAGTTATCTTGACTGAAATTTCCCCTGAAAAACATTGTGGAGAGGAGGAAAATATAATATACCAGCAGGAGCGTATTGATATCTCCAAAATACCAGCAGTCGTTCTTGATTATTAGACTGAAAGTGTGAAAATTTTAGAAGTCAAAAGCTCTTTTTTTCCCCCAGTTCAGAACATGAGTATGAACAATTGATTTTGATCTTGTAAGCCCTTGTAAATACTGAAGTTTATATCAAGTGGATGCACTGAGCTTAGTTTCAGAGGCAACTGATAAGAGGTCTATATTCTATGAGTGAATACCTGTTAGTTACAGGCTACTTTTGAAAAGCAGAAAAGAATACATTCAAGATACTAACCTTTCACTGTGTATGCTTCTTCTGACTTTGAAAGAGGGTTATATACGGATGTTGATTTCTGAAGTATCTGAGAAATACTGGTTTGATCTTATCAATTAATTTTAGAAGTGCTCAAAAGCCAGGTTCTCGGTTGCTGCATTGTCTTTAAACCATTTGCTGATCTCAGTTGGCTGTGAAGGTATTTTTCTAGTGTTCGGATTTAACTTGAATGGTGAACTGGCAAGCTCCAAACTGAGCGTTCCTCATGCTTTGCAGCAGGCATTGTCCAACAAACCAATTTGCTTAATGGCCTCATAACTAAGAGTTCCTGACTTTTGAATCTGACTCTGACAATCATTTGCTGTCATTGATCAGGTGAGCTTTTTCGTGGACCCCATTCCTGCTGGATAATGAGGTAGGCAATTTTTCCCTACCTTAAAGTTTTATAAGAATTATTAGTTAGTTTTTATGCAGGAATATAAAAAGGGGGGGGGGGAAGGGGAGAAATGAGAAGAAAAAGTGTCAGGTAGATCCGTGTTTGAATTGCTAAGTTACTGTACAAAAGCCATCACCGTCAAGGGTACTTTGTGCTGGATTTTATGCATTTATTGAACATGTCTTAGGCTCAGAGGACTTGGGTACTGTTTTGGTATTTTAAGTTACATTGCTGTGGCCTGCCTATCTTGGGGGTTATTTTAAAGTTGGGAGGCAGATGAAACTAGTTAGAAAGAAAGACTTAATCTTAGACTGGAGAGCGATCCCATTATGGTAAATGCTTCAGCACATCTTCAAATAAAAATAAATATTCAAATTGTTATAATTGAGGGCTCAAATATGGTGGCAGCAGTCATTGTTCTCTGTACAAGAGCCTGGCAGTTTTGGCTCCTAGCATCTCCTCCAGCTAGCCTGTATTGGTCCTGCTGGCCAGTGGAGTAGGAAAGCGGACCCTCCTGCAGAGCAGCTCTGCGTTGTCAGCTCAGAGAGCTTTCTGCAGCCCCCTGGAGCAGAAAGCATGACAGAGAGCTAGAAAGAGGTGAGGGGCGTAGAAGATGATTAGGAGCTCCTCTTAGAAAAGCTGAGTGCAGGCCCCAGGCAAGCCTTGCAGGTGATGGCAGATAGCACTTTCCACGTATAGCAATCAGAAGCAGCTTCTAGAGCTTACCAAAAATCAGGAAGCCATGGAAATGTGTTGGACTAGAAAGGATGATTGAAGAAAATGTTTCAGGATGTCACTGGAGGGGAGTAGATCTGTTAACAAATCCTTTTATTTTAATCTGTTTTGCCCGCCATCTCAAAGTTTCTCTACTCAGTAATTCTAGCATATTCTAGCTTACTTTAAAATAAAATTCAATTCTATATTTTACAACGTAGCGTGTTTGCATTAAAAGACGACAGATTCATCTCGTAGCCTTGGCTAACTTGGGATCTGTTGAAAAGTGTCTTCTGAACTGGGGCCTGTTAGGGGAAGGATATAAGTAATGGTTTTCCATTATCTGAATCAAAGTAACTCTAAAGTGTGAACAGCCCAAACAGATACAAAAAGCCCTAGGGTGATGACTGAAGATCAGTTTGGTGATTTTGTTAATTTCTGGGCCAATAAATCCAAAACTGAAAACAGATGTGCCAAAGCAAGAGTGGAGACTTTCCTTTTCAAAGGCAGTTTTAAAAAGTTCACGATTAAAGACTAACTTCCAGACTCTTGTCCGTAGTTCCAAAATGAAGTTTGTCACAACACTTTATATAATGCTACTGATAAACTATTTATTGTGTGGAAAATGTCGGTTTATTTCTTACTCTCTTCTTTTGATCTAACGTTTCCTGATGTGCTGAAGTCTCCGTATTTAGGTCTGCGCAGTGACTATCCGTGGGAAACCTCTGTAACTGTGGGGTGAGGGGAGATGTGCAAAGACGGGGTAAGGTGCAGCACCTGCGCAATTGCTTGAGGGGTACGGTGGGCCCCAAAATTAAGCAGCTTTTTCTAACTTTGATCTAATATCACAGCGCAGTGTTGATTGTTAACTTATGTATTAGTTATGTTGCACAGTTCTGGCTTCATGGGACACCAAGAGCAGATAAGATTAAATGTGGGGGTGGGGAGAGAGAAGAGGCTCGGAACAAAGGACTGGCTTCAGGGCAGGAGGAGCCTTTCCCTTGGACAGGCTGTGGTTGGTTGTGCCATTTTATTGAAGTGAAACCAGCATCTGCCCAAACAGGGTAGGGCTGAATATCAGCAGTTGGGAACGGGGCCGTCGCCTTTGTGCAGCATAGCGAGAGAAGCTGCCGCTGGAAAAGCTGGGTTCTGCCCCGGCTCGCTGGGTGTTTGGCAAGGAAGAAGAAAATGCAGTCTGGACATCTGGGTACATGGCGCCTGAGTTCCATTTTTGGTTTCACCATTAATTCAAAGGGGAGCAATGTTGTTGAGAAGGACTGAGAATTCCTTCCTGTGTTCCAGCACAACTGGTGTGTTCACGATGAGCGGAACCCCCTGTACAGAAGCAGGCGAAGGGCCCACAGGCAGAAGAAAAAGGTCTGAGCTCACCTGCAGAGCTGTTGGGTAGAAGATTGCCCCTCTCATGGCTTTGAATCTCTCTCTCCAACATACTTTTGAAGCTAAAGCTCTGCAGCTTATTATTGATTTAGAAATTATTTGAGGACAAATACAAATTTTCAGCTACCATACTGTTAACCATCAATCTCTGCCCAGGATTTTGTCTGTTGTGAGAAAACACGGGTAGGTAAAATGGTAATATTCTGTTAAGAACTCTGCTAAGATCTGTTTTTAATTCTCAAATAACATATCAGTTCCAAGAGGTAATGTATCTTGCTGTAAAAAATTCAGTGTTAGAAGTAGTCCCAAATGGAACAAAAAATGTTGGGCAAAACTTTTTTTTTTTTAAATTTCATTACGACATTTCTAAAAGCCCAAGTCATAAAATCATCATCATACTTGAAACACACAAAAGTCACCTTCAGGCATAAACCAACTTTTAGCAGATCTTTATGAATACTTGTGTTGATAATACTCTAATTTCCTGACAGGAAAGTAATGCATCATCATCTTGTTTATTTTCCAGTTGTCAGAGTACGGATAGTGGTAAAATATTTAAATAAGTTCTGAAACAAATCATTGTAGATAAAACAGACTCTCACTGCATTCATGATAGATGCACATATGCGCCTGTTGCATTTCTATAAGTACTATTCAGTATCAGAAATAAACTTAAATCCTGCTTTCGACTTACAATTAAATTATTAGTCTGTAACAAATTTTAAGCCACGATTGACTTTTTTTTTCTGCTTAAAGACTATGCATAAGCTAGAACCGAAGCGGCATGTATCTCTTACACCAAGCTGGATTCAATTTAATGGAATTATTTCTTAAGGCTCAACAGCTGCTCCCAAACCACAGGTTATCAGGTCACGGGAAAGAGTAACCCCATCATTAACCCTGGTCTGCTGCCATCTCCAGCACAGGCCTGACCACCCTCTGCTCTTAATTCCTTGTTAAAACCAGATGAAAAGTCGTCATAGCAAGGATGATAACCTCATAAATACTTTACTTGCCAAGCTTCTCTGTACTTCTCCAGTGACTGCCCTGATGAATGGAGAGCTGGAGCCTGAGAAGAAACCAGCTTCTTCCTTCTGCTGGTGCCTGCCGGTGGGGGGAGTGGCGCGGGCCAAGCCCTGGCCCTCAGCCGCCGGCAGCTCCCCCACGCAGGGGTGGCCCGGCCCACACATGGCCAGCATGATGGGGACGTCGCGGCTGCCCTGTCTCTGCGGTGGCCATGGGCACCAGCGGCCCACCCCCAGGCAGGGGGACACCCTCGGGGCCCTGGCACAACCAGCCACAATCCCAAATGTCGCTGCAGGGGCTTTGCTTTCCTAAAGACTTGCTCAAAATCCGATGAAGGCAGTGGATGCCTTTCTGTTGATCTGAGCGAGTGCTGGTTTAGGCTAACAAGGTAACCTTGATACTTAGATTTGGTAATATAACTGGTACGAAGGAAATGGTATTAAAAAGAATGTCATTCTTGGGATTATTTTAGCTATGGAACGTATAGATCTGGTTGGTATTTTGCTGTTCCCTGCAAAGTAGCTCCAAAGCTGAGTCCTGTTGGAATGTGATCAGAGCGAAATACATGTCTGCCTACTTCTGACTTGTATACAGTATTTATGAAGCTGCCTATGTGATTTCATTTTAAATTATTTTATTCATGAATAAGCAAGCAACTCCTCTCAGAAAAAAATATTTCAGGTTCTGTTAGGATTATTTTTGATTTCTAAAAATCCATGGTTCAGACAAATTGTGTTATATTTTTGAAGCATACTCAAGCTATGCATAATATTCTCCTTGTTGACTCCTAGGTAGTCATACAAGGTCGTGCAGATCAGGACTGTTCAGTTCAAATAGACTTCAAGACATTCAGAAGGACTTAGTCTGTACTGCTTTTGCTTGGCAAAGAACGTGCTTACACATCAACCTCCTACTGCTTTCCTTACTCAATTATTTCATGTGCTTATTTGGTTTCTTAGAGTGAGTCGTGATATTCACACATGTAGTTGCTCCTGTCCCGAGGATGTGATGGCACACTGGGTGATGCTGCTTTCTCAGCAGGGTTTTCACTACAAGAACACATGAAGATTTTGTGCTCACACATTCAGTTAAACTGAAACTGGCACACCTCTGCGTTTCTGAGCTGTGAGTATATTTTAAGAGTTAAGTTGCATTCAGTGTATTTTCTTCAAGAAAAGTAACCGTAGCCATTGTAATGACTCAGGCTTACGGTTGCTGATGTGTTGAATCCTATTCTCTACAGTGTGTAATATGACAGCAAAACAGAAACAAAGTAAAAAAAAAACCCCATATCTAGTGGAATGGAGCTTTGGAATTCCCATCCAGTTTCCATTGATTTCTCAGGGAGCCGGATTATTCATGGCTGGCTGTTCACAAGCTCCACGGAGCTCCTCGCCTCCCTCTTTACTGGAAAAGGAATCATGTTGTTTCCCACCTCTTCTTGCCGTAATCTTAGGACACACTGGATCTTAAAGTAGCTGTACTACAGAAAGTATGTTAAAGAGTGGTCAAGTTGAGGAAACTGGAGCTTGACTGTTCTCCTGCAGCTTCGTTGAAATTGTTATTTACATACTTACTAAACACTTGGGTAACTCCTTTCAACAGTTCTTTTGGGGTCCCTGCAAAATGGTGATTTTAGAATGTAGCTTTTTTTTTTTCTTCATCGTACCTACTATGAAGGCACTGTTATAGAAATACTACCATGAGGTACAGTGGGGATGTATTTTATTACTGTACAGGAAAGTCACGAATGAAAATTGGACAATGGTGAGAGTAAATTCTTGCTACCGTGTTCCTCTTATTTTATAAGTAGTTGAGGGAATGTGCTGTGATATATGGTATGTTGTTAAAACACCATGTTTATATCCAAACTAAAAACATAGAATAATTTAAATTGACGGGGGCCTCTGAAGGTTATCTGCTTAAAGCAGGGCTAACTGTGAAGCTTGATCAGGTTGCTTTGGGTCTGGTTCTGACAGGTTTTAAATACCTCCAAAGTCCGTGCCAAAGTTTGACTTCCCTCACTATGAAAATCCTTTTTTTGGTATATCTGGTTGTACTTGTCTTTGCTGTGTCTTGTCATTATTGACCTTTTGCTAGTCTCCGAGAAGACCCTGGCTTTGACTTCATCATCTCCAGGTACGTTACATGCTCCAGCCTCCTAGCTAACTGGCTCCAGTATGTCAATGTCTGGTTTTGTACTGGCGGACACAAAACCGGAGGCAGTAGCCCAGCTGAGCCCTTACAAGTGCTACAGGAAAGGGAATACTCGGTTCCCTTGACCTGCTGCCTATGCTCCTGCTAACTGTGTAGTTAGCATCCATTGCCCCAAGGGTGCACTGCTGATTCATGTTCATCTTCTGTTCACTGCCTCTTCCCCGGGCGGCAGCTTCTCTCCCTTCCTTGTAGGAACAATAACCTAGGAGTGACCAGACTTACTGTGCCTCTTATAATGGGCCTGCTCATTGTCAGGATGGCTGTGATTCCTACAAAACTCATTTCCAGACTGAGAAATTTGAGTGTGCTGTTGGACTTGTTCAGATTATGTGCATAGCAGAAGAAAGAGGTAGAAATAAAATAGTACCTTTCATCCAATACACACAGTGCTGTTTGAACACTCAAACAGTGTTTGAACAACAGAAGTGGCCACGTTCTGCAGTTAGGGAAGTATTTAAAAGATTGAACGTTCCTTGTGTGAGCTATCCATGACCCTTATTTTCAGTCACTTGAAAAAAAGCAAATGCTGTTATGACCTCTGGTAAGTTTTTAAAAGCTTTACACTTTTCCCACAATACGGGTGGTTTTACACCAAGTCATTAACAGCTATCTAGGATACTGTTAAGCTGGCTAAAGCTGATTTTTCTTTTCTAGAGATTTTCCTCAAATGAGGGTGGTTAGACTACCAGGAAGACGTTTGTTTTCGGTGCCCCACTTCTTTTTTTCCTGCTCTGTGGGTGATGAGAATAGAGAGCTATCTTACCAGATGCGATATTTTAAGATAGAGGAACATTTACCAAGCAATACTTCTGTAGTTAAACAAAAGTGGAGTTATAGCCAAGCATATTCTTTACTCCCACAGAGTCTATATTTTTCATTAGGTTTATTCATAATTTTACCGTTGACAGAGAAATAACTTTAAACATTCCTCCTTATAGGAAACAAATGGTCTAATTCTGGCTTCCTGAGCAGACAGGCTTTGTTTATGGAGTTTTAACCATGTTATATAACTTTAGGAATTCAAAGGCAGGTTTCTAGCCTGAAGGTTTCTGATAACATCCTATTTTCTCCTGTGTTTTTCCTACCTAGTTTCCAACTTTGTGGCACTATTAATACTGTGCCACTAATTTTAGCTAGTCTCTTCAGATAACCACGAAACCTAACTTTTGTGATAGATGATGTTTTCAATATATAACTCTGTATTGTATAACCAATTTATTGTTAAAATCTTATTTCCCTAGGACTGGTATGTTAAAACCTTATTCAGTTACAGCACAGAACAATTAATATTTAGGGTTTTCCCTGCAAAACTTTAAATAAATATATCAAAACCAGTGTCATGGGTTTTGTATCTTTTCAGAGGAGGATACTTCCCTATCAAGTTTTGTATCCTTTCAAAGAAGATTAGAAGGTTTGTATAAACTGTTATAGTAAAGTGCACTTTCATGGTTTGCAATCAGCTGTATTTTGAATTTGAGAAGACTTGCGAATCCTTTTTGGATCGAATCAGCGGTACACATCTTTGCTGAGAAAGCCTTGTAGTTTCATTTTCTAAGTCCACCTGACAACAATGCCTTTTTGTTTGGCAGCTACAGCCCATTTATACAGGGGCAACTTCTGCCGTAACTCTGAGGTAGGTGACCCGTCCCCTTAAGCTTTCACATCTTCCCATTGCCCGGACACTTTTGGTCTGCCATCTGTGGGCTCAGGCTTCTTCTTAGGCTCCTGTAATACCTGCAAATATCCTTAGGCAGCTAAAATCAGATTTGTAACTTTAAGTCATTTAAATCTGTTAAAAGAAAAAGCAAGAGTGGTGCTTTCCCACTTTATCACTGATGTAAGACAAAGACAGACTAAAGCTGGGTTGCCAGAGCTACAAAGCTGCTTCCTTCTTTGTGCAGACTGCCAGAGATTTGTCAAAGAGCTTTTGACTAAGGCGAATGAGCCATTGCCCCCAGGTCAAAATACCCGAAGCCCGGCTCTCTGCCAGTCCTGCTCTGGAGCTCCTGGAGTTCAAGGACATATGGAAAAGCCTGAATTTTCTCTTGGTTCCGTGGTCTTGTGAGGGGAAAAGCACATAGTGTGCTACATAAATTGTAGGGTTTGGTGAGGAGCTTTGACAGCAAAGCTTTTTGTGTATCCCTCATCACCGCCGTGTTTCCAGGGGGATGCAAAAGTTTACAGGAAGCATGGGCAAGGGATGTTTACTGTCACACTTGATAAAGCTACGTGTTCGTAGAAAAAACATGCGGTTACTGCCATTACAAGTTGTGGCAATTACTCACTGGAAATGTGCATCTTTTATGCTTTTATCCCGGGTTTTGTGCTATTTCTGTTACGTGTAAGTTTTTCGTCATGTAATTCGGATTCATGAATGTCAGCATATGGGCTTTCCGATTTATTTATGTTGTTGATGGTAGCGTGTGATTGCTTAACTTCTTTATCTTACTTTTTTTATTCTTTCACTTCATGCCTGGAATTCTGACAAAGTTTTAAATAGTGAATAATGAATTAAGCAAGATGTTTGGCTGTACCAAATGTTGCAGTATCTTTTGGGACTCAGAAATATTGCACACATACTGAACTCGGGCTTTAGTTAGAAGCTTGTGTGGGTTGCAGAACATACCTAGCTGAAGTGCAAAGGCCAAGGACTTAAATAGTGCTGAAACTCATGCCTTACAGAACTGGAGAGAGCTGTAGCTATATATACACCACTACCTGTCTTCTGCAAGAGGTAATAAACTTATTGGGCTTATTTCACGTCTTATAATTCACAGGGTTTTGTCCTGTAAAAGCTAATGGAACCTCTTGACCCAACAATAATACATAAACTGTAATATACATGTTAAAACAGGCTAGTTTGCCGCTTGCAAACATCACAAATGCACACAGTACCTCCAGCCTAACAAGGGGGTTCAAATAATTTAGAATATAAGTAATTGTCGTGGTTTAGGCCAAAATCCACTACTGGGGACCTGGGAGACCCCAGATTGGACCGACAGATGCTCCCCTACACCCCTCTTCAAAGAGAGAGGCAGAGGAGGAAAAAGAGACTTATGAGTTTAGAAGGAACTAAACTACTTTAATGAAATATTAATAATAAAATAAAAAGAAATAATGAAATATACACAAAACCTTATCAAGCTCCCGAGATGACAATCACGTCACCGGTTGGCACTGGGGCAGTCCCAGGCTGGACTCAGTGACGGACGGGAACTGGATTCTGGATCTGCATTCAGGATCGGGATCACAGGCAGATCACTCCTCAGACGTCGGCCATTGAAGGAAGAGCGCTGACCCTTTGATCCCTCAGCTTTTATACTGAGCCTGAGGCAGATGGGATGGAATACCCTGTTGGTCAGTTTGGGGTCACCTGTCCTGTCCGCTCCTCCCCGCAGGTGGGACCCCACTATGCTTTTCCGCTTCCGACCCTCCACCGGGGCAAATAACAAAGTGGGTTGGCCGTGGGGGTTATAGCAGTAAGTACAAGCAGGAGCCTCTCTGCATCCCGTGCCGGGGCATCAGCTGTAAACATTGGTCTTATCACTCTGAGAGAGTGAACACTGTCTGCACAATATGCAGTTAATTTCCGTAGTTAGAGAGGCCCAGCTAAGAAATGAAGTTGCTGAACAAAATTGGTTCTGTTTTACCTCAAACCAGGACAGTAATAGATATGAAAACTAAGAAAACATATGATAAAACCACAAAATAGGAATCAGTTTTGCTGAAGTCCACTTCAACTGGCAGGAGTTTTTCCATTAACCTCACTGGGAAGAAGTTTGGACCCTGGATAAACTGCTCTCTGTTCTCATTCTAGCACCATATCTGGATCCTTTCCAGCTTTGGAGAGGGCAAGGCCACTGGATTTTTCCTCTAAACTCCATTGAACATGCTGTCAATTCATTTCCAGGTAGGTTTATATATTACACGCTGATTTTAAAGTGACGTATCTGTACCAAAGCGTAGGGGTGTTATACTGTGCTCCACCTCTGTCTAGGACTTATCTGGGATGTAGTTATGTGCTGTTTTCCTTTGTCTCCTCTCCTCCTGATTCTGTGTGTGTGGTTGTGGGTGCATATGATGGGTTTCGGCTATGTGATCTCCACATATGATTAATTGCTGCTTTGATTTGTGGTATTTAGTTGTGGGATTAAGACATTGCCAGTATTCCTAATAGATTAAATTAATTTTATTTGTGTTCAAGTACTGCAGGTGATTGCAAATTCTTCCTGGTACAGAAGGTTCACAAAATGTTGTGTGCGACGACATGATTTAGGAGGTGGCAGAACTGTGGGAAAAACCTTACTGCAGGAAGTTTTGAGAACCCCCCTCTCCAGTTCTTCTCAGCAATGGAGTATACTCCTACGTGCTGTCCTCTCCCTACAGCAGAAGAGGAATCCAGGTAGGGCTGGACCAGGGACCAGCACTGTGGACTGAGCCTGGGAGGCAGGAGCTAAATCTCCAATTTAATCACAGACTTCTTGTCACTGCAATTTTCCAACTGGAAATAAGGAATGATGTCTTGCTAAACGGGGTGTAAGTTAGGAGAAAGAAAGCCATGAATGATTGTGAAGCAGCCCGATGCTGTGGCAACGATGGCCAGATGCTTAGTGACATAGAGTGCTAGCATACAGCTGAACAGCCAGCAGGAGATGTGAGCTAGCAATAGGTCATTTATTTATTAAAACAGGAGAATTTGTAGACTGTGATATTATTTCTGCAGTTTATCCAGAGCTGCCTGCATTGCTAGGTTAGACGGCGTGTGTGTGCAGAAGGGAACGCCCCTGAGGAAGAGACGTGGCTTCCTTTACGTTCTACCTAGTACTGAGCACACTCTGGCACATCATTAACGGCCTTCCTTCACTAGCGGATCCTAGTGATTAAAACCTCTTTAATTACACAAGGCCTCTTGAGAAATATTATCTAAAAATTTAGCAAGGAACATCAGAAAATGTGTTACCTAGGCAGCTGAAAGAGTTTTGATTTTTGTTTTTAATCAAGCTAAGCAAGCAGTTAGAGAGCAGTCACAAAGTGGAAATAATCTTTTGTCATATGTGATACTTTAAAGATTTCCGATTATTGACTAATTATGACTAATTAAGATATGAGCAGAGCATCTGGATTCTTGTTTCTGTGCCTGGACACTCCAAAAGATGCGCCCAATGTCTATTTTTTCTGCATTATTTTTCATGTCTATTTTATTTCTGTAATCTGAAAATCAAAAAATCTAAAAAATAGGAGTGGGAGAAACCCCAGAATCATACTTTTTGCTGATTGTTAGTGAATATAAAAATTCTTGCAGTGTTGTGTTTCATTTTTCATCTTTTATTGGAGCGTTGTTTTTCAGACCAACATCTAATTAATTTTGGGTGTGGGTAAAACGTCGAGTGTATGTGATTTTTATTTTTTTTTTTTTTTTTTTAAAGTGCAATCATTGTCTTCCTAGTAGGCCTTCGTGGTAACCCAAATGACATTTAGAAATGCTGCACGTGCTCATGTATGATGAATATGGCATGTAGAAGAGTAGAGGGGATGATGTGAATGATTTGAAGGGGCTGGTGTGTAGCTACATCAGGACTACATCAATATCAAAGAGTTTGCTAGAAGCGTGTTGTAGAGAAGAAATGTGATAAAAACTTGTGCTGAACAGCCAGGCTAGGAGGCTTATAGACCACTTCAGTTCTTCTACAAGATAATGAATGAAAACCACTTACATCACCTCTAAAGTAAACGCTGTCATTCAGTGTCCTTAGCTGTAGTAAGAGCATAATAAGAAACTACATTTGTTATAACTTACTTGCATTTTATTACAAGACGCCTTCAGACAGATTTGTGGTATGCTTCTACCGGTACCTGGGATTACTCAGCATCAAACCTTCTATCTGATTCAATGGTTAGACTGGTAGACCTGAAAAAAGTTTTAGCCGTAAACACGATGAGGCTGAAGAGTTTTGAATGTTAGAGTAAGAAATTCCTCGCTCGTACTTTCATACTTGCGGTACCTCTTTTCCACATTCATACTTTGTGATCTGCAGCTCGCGCAGCAGGCTCTTCTGTGCAACATTCCAGGTCAGCAGTTTAACCCATCAGTCCCCCAGCACCCAGTCCCTTTTACATGTGAGTTGAGAGATTATAAGGAAGTGAATTACCAGCTATAACAAGTGGGATTGATCAGAGCGCAGCCTGGCAAACAGAGTACCTAACGAGCATGAAGAGCCCTTAAAAAGGCACTGCCAGAGTGGCATTGTATTGGCAGCATGACCACACAACCTACCAGCCCGCTTTCATTGCGGGAGGTTTGGAGCTATGAAAGCATCTGTATGTTCTCGGACATAAGAGTCCACCAGCTTTCTGGAGGTGTTGATATAAATGCAGTAACCAAATCATTTGACGGGTTTATGAAATAAGTCAGCCTCAGTAATACATTTCCTCAGTACCATCCTTAGACGTGTTTTGAAATCTCATTGTTAATATCGTGGGTCCGACAAAAAGAGCTTATGTTCCTGTACGTGATCCACTAACTGTCCAGGAGGGTAAAAAAGGTGCGACAGACAAGTGGTTGGAAGGTGCTCAAAGGTAGTTGTTAGGGCAGGTTGTTGCTTCTGTGATGTGTACGGACAGCATACTACTAGTAGCTTGCAATGAAGAAGTTAAAAATAAAGTGGGAATTGGAAAGGGTATGTCTGCTTGCTGCTGAAGCTACAACCAAAGGTTTGTCAGAAAGTCGTTAAGGACTGAGTCTTAAACCAGCGCAGTGGTTCTGTACTATAGAATGTAGCTGTCCGACAGCATATTTGTCTGGGAGCCTACATACATACTTGTCACTGGCTGAGACAGTATTACCGGGAGAGTATCTTGTTCTCCTGTAGACATGTGGTGTTAATATCCTCTTACATGTTTACTAGATATTCTGTTGTAACGGTCCCCTTCCCTATGAGGACTGGCGCTTGCTGAAGACCAGAGCCCATCCGTCTAAGTGGGATATCCCAGTAAAGGGTCTGGCCGCTGGTCCTCACGCAGTGCCGGCGCGGCCCACAGGAGCGGGGCTGACACTGTGTAGTTCCCCACAGCAAGCTTCCATCACTTTTGCCAACTTGTTTACTGGTAATGACCACATCTGAGAAGATAAAAAAGCTTTCCTGACGCTAATGTGAAGGATAGACAAAGTAGAATTCGCTATTCTTCCTGCTTTGTATTTTAGTTGTACTCAAAAATATTACGTACAGTACAAAATGCTGACTGCTCTCTTTTATGCTTCATGTCTTCACCTACTTTTTTCCTCAAGAGACAACCCAATTAAAATTATGTGGTTTGGGTTTGTTTTTTCTTCACTGCTTTTTGTAAGGGCCTAACCTATTCCTCCATGTGCAGTAAAACTGTAGCTCTTTCCAAGCAGTAGGTCTCCATATTAAAAACAGTAATAGTTTGCACTTGCTTAGCTGCTTTAATATTAACTTTGCGGTACTTTACAGGTACCAGTTAATTAAGTTCTGTAGAACTGCTGCTACAGCATAGGCAGGGATGGGTATATTGATAAGTAGAGTGGAAGCATGGTTCCCCTAAATTCATACCGGGATGAAGTCAGCTCTGTGATGTTTGGTTTAGTCCCTTTATAGAGGTTTATGCTGTGTAAACTTCTCCCGTTCAGTGCTCCATTTTTCTAGCACATATAAAAGAGCATCGCTATGCACATTATAAAGGTGATCATTGCCTTTGCGAGAGACCCGGTTATAATCGCAGTATTTCCCTTACCTCTCCCTAATTGGTCCCTTTGACTTTCTAAGTTTAGCTTCTATGCTTCCAGCACTATAAATATCCCTACTGCCAAACTGCTCTTTTTTCTAAAATCCCTTCTAGATCCTTTTTCTTGGCATTATCAACGCTATCTATATCTAGTATCCTCCTTGCCAAATTTCTGTGCTATATTTGCTTACAAGGAATTATTAAAGCTACAGCTTATTGTGACTTGTCTGTTTACGGTGCACGGAAGTCACATGTAAAAACATGTGGAGTGTGTTGTGTGCATATGTACGTACACACACGCATATGTTTACATGTATTAATTGTGGAAGAAGCTGAAAAAATACTATCTGCTAAATTCTGAGTCCTTAGAATAATTAATAATTTCTCTACATTTATCAGTATCATTAATTTAGATTAAGGAAGATATGATGAAGGTAAGGGTAAACTGTTCCTCAGAATTCTTCTTTAATATATGATTTTAAACTTATATCTGAGCAACATCAAAAGCAAAACACTTGCACCAATCGGAAAAGTGCCAAAAACCCAAGTTCACTTCTAGGTTATGAAACATGCTTCTGTAGAACAACAGTTTTGGGCCTAATGACGATGATCTTGACGTATTCTCGACCTATTAATAAAATATAAAAACACCACAATGCTGTTTTGGGATGCGTTTAAGATACTATGTAATTTTCACTGAAAACTAAAAGTGACAAAGGCATATAAATGTTTTAGGTCAGTGAATTAAGGTCAATTTGTGCTTTGCATTGGATGTATATCTATATTTTCTAAGGTGTCAGAAGAGAAAGGGTCATGTTCACTGCGTGATCAAAATGAAGCCCAATTACCATCTCCATTCTCGTTGCAAGGTTCATATTCATGCTGGATTTAAGTTATACTTTACTTAAAAACAAAATTAAAAAAATCTTCTAAGTTGTCACACAGAAAAACTGCTTTCCTGATGTTGTCCATTAGACATCATATGCACCCTTTTACTCTCCAAATTAGGAATAGATTTGAAGATAAATTTTGTCAGTCATCAGCAGCTATAGATTTGCATTAGGACAAGAACATATCCTGGAATTTACAAGAGAATTCAATTTTGGATTCAAGTTCTCTTTCAGAAATGAGCATTAATCAATTCTACCATATTAAAAATAAGGTCTAAAAAAAAAAAAAGAGGCCAGGAAACAAAAATGGCTGTTTGTAGCAATTCCTGAAACAAGCTCACCTTCCAAGTTCACCCTGAATTTTGAGATTTATTTATTCCAGAGATGTTTTTAATACTTTAAAACTGTAAAATATGGAGGGAATTTCAAAGTTTGCTCTCTGAGAGGCCTTAGGACGTCTAAATTGTTTCATTCCACCACTCAGCTCTACTCCCTAACAAGCAGGGCTACTGCTGCACGTACTTTGGTGATCTTGTTCTCTACTAAAAATGAATAGGATGAGCAGAGTTTGGCTGCAAGCGTTACACATTTTACTTTTATTTTCAAATGACAGGCAGGCTTTCTGAAGCCAAATCCTGCTGAAACAAATAGTATTACTGAAGCTAATGAATGAAGAGAGTAAGTGAACTGTGCAGGCAGCACATTTAACCGCTACTGAAAGGCTTGGCAAATACAAAAGAGAAGTTTGTTTATATGGTAAGTAAAACACCAATATAATACAATCTTAAACAACAATGAAATAATTGACCTTTTGTTAAAAATTTGTATGAGGTCTATTCAGATCCATAAATAAAGTTTAGACCCAGTGAAATGGAATGCACAATTGCTAAGGATTATATTTGAATAAATATCCCTGTACTTAAATGTCTGCAATTTGATTAATCTAACCACATCTGTCATAAATAGGAGCTGTAAGTTCCAGTCTGGTTGTCAAATATCTGGTAATTCCAGGGCCAGCCTCAGATATAAGCCAGAACGGAAAAGGAATCTTGGGATATTTCAAGTTGCAGTCTTTGACTCGTATTGGATCTAAAACTGGATGGATTTATGGTTTTTAATTAAATGAAAAGAATTTCAGTCCTTCACTCTGACTGAATTTTAAGCTCCTTTTGGGAGAGAACAATCTTCCTGTCTTCATGACAGTGTTTACTTCAATGGGACTCTGCTTCGGCCTGAAAGGCATAGTCATGGTACAAATTGCTGTGGGTTTTTGGTGAAGATTATTCATAATGCATGTGTTCCAGAACTGCTAAATGTCTAAATAAATAAATTAATAATAACACTCTTTTGCACACACCCCCCCCAGGGCATACCAAAAAATCCCAAGTACGGTTTTGCATGAATCTTTCCTGATTAAACAAGGGCAGGTAGTCCTGTGAGTAATTCAAATTGAAAAAATCAGCTGGCTGAGTATTTAAAAGTAGACATATACAAATACAGCTACTTTCTAAATACAGCTTTCTCATACTTGCTGAGCTACAATGCTCTTCTTTGTGTTTTGTTGTTTTGTTTTTTTTCTTTCTGGGTTAGTTTTGGTGGTGTTTTTTTTTTACTTTTAGGAGCACTCCAGCCACATCAGTGACAAAACAGACATCAGGCAACTAGAAGCTATCCATTAGAGTCACATCTGGTAGGTTTGACTGATGCTCAGTAGAACTGATTAACCACAGAATAACATGCCAGAAATGTAACAGGAGAAGTCACTTCTGCCTGATACCAGTCAATCACTCACTCTCTGCAAGTACAAATGCACATTCACAGGGGAATGAGTTTGACCCACACTGTTATCAGAATAATAGTGAGAAACTATTGCCAGACTTTTAGATGGGAAAAATAAAGTACAAGCCAAATGCCAGAAAGCAAATTCACAGATGGGAATACATGTTGTTAAATGGCACCGTGGCATATGACCGCAAGAATCAGACAGTTCTCCATATTGTAGAAGATGTGTTCAATATGATGATTGCCAGTGCTTGAAATACAGAGCTGAAATACGTAAAATAATATAGCAAAATCCTGATGCAGTATTTTGACAGCTCAGTGTTTTAAAGATCTCTCTTTCCATCAGTGCAAGAGATAAAATAATCTAATGCTTAGAGCAAAAAGCAAGCGTCTTAGAAAGCGAGAGCTGCTTTTTGGCCTAGATTAAGGGAGGCAGTTAAGGCTGTTGTGCCAGTCTTCTGACGTTTGCGTTGACTCAGAGTATATTTAAGTTCCATTACATGGAACATGTTTATGTGCTCTGAAGCAGTGTCTTTAGCCTTGTGATTTCAGTACTTCAGCTCTCAAAGTATCTGGATACGATGCAGGTCAGATTCCACCTTGCTAGCCAAGCGTACTCAAGGAAATAGAAGGATAACTTTTCTACTCCTGCAGCTTGAGGCCCCTGTGAATTTGCTTGCAGTTTCTTTGCATTCAGTGTATTGATGGGTCCTAGACACCATGGTGTGATGTTGGGCTGATCCGAGTATGTCACGTGTGGTTGGAAGTACACGGGCAATTTTACAAACCTCTTACAAGATGCAACAGTAAATATAAAATCGTCCT
This sequence comes from Vanellus vanellus, assembly GCF_965231255.1. Classification (NCBI taxonomy): domain Eukaryota; kingdom Metazoa; phylum Chordata; class Aves; order Charadriiformes; family Charadriidae; genus Vanellus; species Vanellus vanellus. The sequence continues at coordinate 8,339,836 of NC_138919.1, forward strand.
CTGTCTCCAGTTCATGTAGTCTCTTCCATACTCCCTCCAGTGCCGGCCCTGGCAGGACAGAGTCCAAAATCTATCAAACATTTGAACAGCATTCATCAGAGAGAACGTACAAAGAAAATCGTTCCCTTGACCACCTTCTGGATTCCACAAAATTGACCTTTTTACTTAAATGCTTTGAATCTCTATTGCCCTCGACTGTAATTTTTTTAGATTTTTGTGTACCAGAAAGGAAGGTTTTCCAGCTTGTAGTTTTTGAGACAGCTATACAGCCCAGCTCTATTTTAACAGATACATTACGCAGTTACTCTTACAAACTTTTCTATTACTGCCTGTTTCAGCTATTGCAGCAAAAAAATGCTATACCGCAGCCACCGGATCTGCCTATATGTTTGCTGGACTGGTGCAAGTCAGGACCAACTCAAAGCAGGGATAGTTTGAATGGGAATAACAACTGAGAACAGAACAGGCTTTTACATTGGAAAGAATCAGTCGATCTACAAAAGAAAATATCCATTACATATAATTATTTCCTGAAACAAAAAATTGATTTGGTATGTGAGTGTAGAGCTTGCATAGTATTTCACAAGAAATGACTGTGCAATAATCTTTTTTCAAGAAGATAGCTTTCTGAAAGCGAGTCATATGCATAATGCCCCCTAATAAGAGATGAATCTGATTGAAAATAACTGTGCAGATAATCTCATTCCATTTTTAAAAGCACTAAGCTCTGTGTGATTGGCACAATTGCATTAATAATTTATAGCCATTGGGAATTGTTGGTTTCTGCCTTTTTTGGGAGTGTGAATCACGAATGATTGCTCATTTTAACAATATTGAAAAAGATTGGAGAAGTAAAGCTGAAGGGAGGAAATGTGCTGACAGAATGTGCAATAATTGTGTTGGCCAGCCTGGCTGCTGGAGCTGGCGATCAAGTATATTTTTTTCTACTCGACTAGCAAGAATGCTTATATGAGGAAAACATCATCTCTGGAAACAGTCCCCAGTGGCTGCCATTGTTTGAGAATGCCGAAAACTCCCTATTTTGTTTATATTTTAGATGTGGGTTGTATAAAATAAATTCCAAAATGTGCAACTAGGCTTTGTTTGGTTTGATGCAATGTCAAAAAGCTTTAACGCTTAAGCTGTCGCCGCTGTTCCTGACAGAGCAAAGTAGGACAATCAAAAATGATGCATGAAAGGAGCTTTCTGTGTTTGACTTCACTGTTTTTAGCGGGGGATGCTATATATTTCTTTTTTGAACTTGTTTCTTTGGGGATCGAATGCAGCATGTTTTGCAGAAGGATCAGACCGTTAATATAAGATCAACTACTTTTCTTACCGTTTGAGACATATGCTTAATGCACTTCTGCAATGTTGAAAGTCTATGTATTTCCTGTACCATATTATATACCATTTAGCTGTTTTCTTTAATGCTAAAATGGAAATCGCATATTGGAAAATTCATCTTTCCGTCCATACAGACATAGAACAAAGGCAGACTTTGAGAGGAACAGTTGGTGGCTTCCGAGCTATAAAACAAATTCATAGACCTTTACAAACATATAGCATTGTCAGCACAAGAATCAATTGAATTTGTCAGAGGTTTCACACATCTCCATTTGTTTAACAAAACTGTATTAGCACATTTACTGTGCTTCTTCCCAACTACAGTTTTTGAAAGCCTGACTTGGAGTCCAGTCATTAATCATGATATTGTGTCTAAGCGAGAAGTTCTGTTTAGTATATTTGGTTCAAATTTCTAAGGAAAAACCAGAACACTTGTGTCTGAATTCTGGTGCAGTAGGAAAGCTCTCGGGAAAGAACTACAATCAGCTTATCACTAGGAATAAGACGTAGACAGCAGGGTCCCTCGCAAACCATGGGTTATGGTTTTCATCTTGCTGCTTGTCCCTCGCGGCTGTCTGGGCTGCCGCCTTCATCTCTGTTTCCCTTCTTCTAACGGATGTGAAACAACTGGTCCTTGGGACAGTTTTTCCCCAGCAGTACAAAACAACTGTGAAAGCCCCAAATTCGGCTCTCTTTTCTCTTCACACAACAGTAACATTGAAGAGTGCAGATTAAGGCTGTCTTATCTCCAGCTCCCTCAGCCCCGTTGCAGTTCCTCCCAGTCCCGTCAGCTTTCAGCAGCTGCCGCTCGCACAGTTCCCAGGGGCTCCGAGTGCCCTTCCCGGCAGGGATGCCCAGGCTGGGACGGGGTGAGAGGCCAGTCCGTCCTTGGTGGTATCTGGCTTCAGGTCGCAGAAGTCCATGGGTAAGCCTCACAGGGAATCTTCTCAGCTTGGCAGAACCCTGCACGCAACCCTTTTCGATTTTCATCATTTCTTTGTTTCCCTGCGTAGGGACTCCCGGCAGAGGAGACCTGTGAGGCCGTCCCCTGCTCCTCCGTCCTGCCTTGCCTTTTCAGCTCAAGGACGGCCGGGTCCCATGCGCCTCACAGATAACCTGCCTCCCTTGGGGAATCTTGCTCTCTTACGTTTCCCTCCTCTTTTTTAAGCTTAAAATGTGCTTTCCTCACCCCCAGCCTTCTAGGGCATGCTGGGGTACACTTGTGATTTTTGCAACAGAAATGTTGCCTGCGTTACTTAAAAGCTCCGGCAAATCGAGAGGGTGCTACAATTTACGTGACTTCGGGGCTGGGAAATCCTGATGGGATCCTTTCAGCCAGCCCCTCTCCAGCTGGCTGTAAGCACTTCTGAAGATAAATGCTACAACTTTCAGAGGAGCTTAAGGGAGTAGGTGCCCGATCTCCCTTGATTCCCTAGAAAATCCCATTTTTTAAGCTTTTGTAGCATTAAAATATAATGTGTTCTTCCTTTCTTTTTTCAGAAGAAGGGACGATTTTGTTTACTGAAAATAAACTTCAGAAACACATAGTGTCTTAAGTTTTTTGTCTTGTTCTTAATAGCTATGCGCTTTACGGTTCTTTATTAAGTATAACTATTGATTTGAAGAAGCGCGCATGGAGGCATTTAGTGAATAGATTGAACAGATAATCCTATTACATTCAATCTGATTGCAGGAGTTACTGTAATTTTATTTTTTGTAAGGGAAGGTGTAAGGCGTTTATACGCATGTGTGTGTATCAGCGTAAAGCAAAGTGCAGTAATTAGATAAAGTCAGGAATAATAAGAAACTGGAGCTTCCCATTAATCATTTCTTGAGCTATTTTTGGTGTGATTATTTGTAAGGAAATTAGGAAGATCTGAACCATTACAGCTTAGCAAAATACAGACCTATGCCCTATAAAAAATAAATAGCAAAACAAAAGATAAATACAAATTATATACTTCTAAACAAATTACTCTGCAGAACTCTCATTCTTGCCACAGGTTAACTGGTTATCATGTGATAAAGCTTAATTCCCACCGGATCTTTTAGAATTACTATATACTCCCTGAGGTCAGGGAATTCTTCCTAGCAGCAATGGCTCTTTCTGGCCTTTACTTGTTTTTCCAAGAGCGTCTCGCCTATGGTTTGCTACCTGGACTCACTTCACTGTCATATGTTTATTAGTACATTTCACTAGTAATGTTTAAAACAAAAGCCAAAAATCGCTGCAACAAACCCCAGAAGTATCTGTGGAAAATGAGCAAGCAGGCTGGTAATTACTGATGTTGAATGCTATGTCCTTTTCAGATTAGTTCTGTTGAATAAATCTCAATGTGAAGGGATAAGATACTACTTAGTGGTCTGAAGTCAGAATCGTGATCTGTAATGATGAGTTTTAGACTATTAACCATTTGTAGATTTTTTTCTTTCCTGAGTCACACGTCAGGAAAAAAAAATACAGTGTAAAAAGTAAGAAGTATCATATCATATTCTTACATATAGTTCTGCCACAATTTTAGAATTCTTCAGCTATTCTCCTTTTTTTTCTCCCAGTGTCCAGTGATTTAATTGATATCTAGAAGGATGCAATGGCTTTTGCTACCACGTTGGATGCAATGCAAGTTATTTAAAGACAAATGTCAAATTTTGCTGTAGAGCAAGACATTAAACAGCCTAGGTAAATGACAAGAATTTGTCCACAATGTAATCTGAATACAACATTTGTAAACTGTAGTATATTTTGTATTGCATTTTAATTTTTTTGGTGTAATTTTCATTTCTTTGCCCAGGGTACATGTTTCAGAAACCACCAAATTACTTAGCGTTGTTAGTGATGTGCGTTTTATTATCCAGAAGTGAAACCTGAAAGACAAGAACAATCAAAGAACTGCAAAACATATTTGTTTTAAGTGACAGACAAGGAGAACGATGATTCATAATAGGAACTGTAAGTGTTGATTTTCCAAATGAGATGGGAACAATTGATTATGCTACTGTGCTTTTGAAACAAAAAGATGTAACGAGCGTAAGCAAGTGTCTAATTCTTCTTGATGCTTGCTCAGAATAATTTCTCTGCTTTAAACTGAAAAAGGGATCATATATCCCACACTGAGTTAACAAGTCTTTACTGTAGGTGTTTTCATTATTACCATTACATTATAGGCAGGCAATTATATTGAGTATAAAACCTTTTTTACACTTCACCGATTACATTTTTAGTAACAGGTCGTGAACAAATTAATCACATCTTCGGAGACTGTTCATTAAAAATTGTCTTTTTTAGTCTTTCTCTAAGGCTTTCCAAGTTTGTGTAAACAGTGATTACAGCTCACAACCTGATACTCCGCTCACATTGAGTAACACCTCCCCACAGGGATGCAGTGGGATTGTTTACGCTGTGCAGTGGGAGTTAACGTACACACTATGGGCTCTATACCACTGCTCTGATGATGTGAAAAATCAGTAGAAGGTATTTAGGGTCTTTAAAGCAATTATTCCGTCAACTTACTTTCAAAAAATGAGCGCTTTTGATCACTCTTGACTGTGAGGTTGTATCCAGACCATGTGAAAGGTCTGCTAGCTGTATTCCGGGTGCTCATCTTTTTTGCTCATCTTTTTCGGACCTACTTATTCCTTTTGCTTCCACAATTTCTTGCAGTCGTGAGATCCACAATTTAAGAGTGTGTTGTTTGAAGAATGAATTAATTTTTTGTTGAATATTCTGCTTCATAATTTCAATAGATGTATCCTAGTTCTTGTAGTGCGTGAAATGGAGAATTTTTGCTTTTCGCAGTGTTAAAGGAGACATTAGATCTGACATTTGAGGATCTGCTTCAAGGGCTGTAATGGGCTTCGTGGGTTCAAGGCAAACCCCGGTGTCTGAAGCTCCAAGCATCTGCGGTGGCCTACCACATCTTTACAAGGTATTAGCTGAAGCTCATCAAAACTTTTTTTGAAAAAAGCGTATTACAAAACGGTATCCAGATGAGATTATTTAGCATTACAAGTCTTTATGCAGCTTTTAGGAGAATCACTTACTTGCTAAATAGAGTGCAACAGCTCCTTGGGAGCCATTCCAGTCTATCAGGTAAATCTGTAATTAGTATCCAGTTGATCTGAAACACGGTGCTGTCATTATGTTGATATAGACATACACATTAGAAAACATTACTGCCTGGGCACAGCAGGCAACTCACAGACTAATAACTCAGCCATTTTATTTTTTTAAAGCCTAGTAATTTTTGTTTCAGAGTTAAAATATAAAATCATAATTGCAACAACATTTTTAATTTTTAGTTAAGCATAAACCAGATGAGACATGCATAGTAATTTTTTCTGTGATTTCGATGTTTTGAAAATAGTCTGTTATATTTTTTTTAAAGAACTGAGAGGCTTTTTGTTTGTTCTTTGGGTTTTTTTAAGCAAATAGGTCATTTAAGCAAATAGGTGACATTACACTGGTAGCAACAGAAAAAAAAGATGAAAGATTGTCAGTTGTTTTTGTGAAAATAAATTTAAAAGAAAAGAAAGAAGTTTGGATTTAGTGCAGGCGAGTGGAATCCCACTTAATTTTTTTTTTTAATTTCAAAATTTAGTTCTCGAAATGGCAGAGGTTCCTGCCCTTTTGTGGTAAATGGAGGTCCCATATTTTGGCATAAAGGTTTAAAATATGTAGGCATGACTAAAATAGAAGGAAATAAAATGATATGTCAACTTGCGTCTGCTACACTTCCATCATATTCAGTCAAATTTAGAATAATTATGCTGAGGTGGATTTGGCAGTATAAATGAAATTCAGACATGAAGATTCACGCTGTGAAGTTTCTATGGACATGAGCAGATGCACAAATCAGTTACTTTGGATAACCTCCCCACCTGATTATCAATTATATTGCATTTGCAAGTCATTCAATCTTCTTTTGAATCGTCGCTTAAGCTTTCATTATTAACTAAGCATTACTTTTTCTTTTTCATATGTTGACTAGAGGTTTGCGATATGAAAAGCAAAGCTCAGAGGTCTGATGGTGTTGTCTGATGCTTAGAAAATGGGTACTGTCTGCAAACTCAAATACAGCAAATTGGGTCTCTTTTGTCATTTTTTCTATGGCCTCAATATACCACAGCCAGTGTAAGCATAAAACAGATTTCTTAATGGGCCAACATCAATAATAAACTATTCTCATTCGCGTGACATGTTTGAAACCAACAATGTGAACAAAGAGTGAATACTACGTGGAGTATTTCAGTCCAATGCATTTTCAAACAGAACTACAAAAGCTGTGAACCGTTACATACATACAGGGTTGATTGATTCTGCTTTAAAATCACATTTAATGGGAAAATTTGTCTTAAAAATAAACCAAATCAGGCATGCTAGTATACTTGGCATAAGTAAAATCAGAAACGCGAGTGCTTATTGAACAAGACATCAAGACCAGTCTTGTGACTAATGCAATAGACTGGAGCTGAGGAAAACCTGATACATAATGATTTTTCAGTTTATTTGTAGGGTGGAGAATAATACGGGCAAGAGAATGACTCTTAATTCTAATTATGAAGTATTTTGAAATGAATGGAAACAAGTTTGAGTCAGCCAAGCACTGGCTGACCTACACATGGTCTTTTTTTCAATAAAAAAGTAAAATTCAAACTGAAGTATTCATCCAGCTCTGAAACTGAGGGCATCTTCTGCATTCAGTCTCTATTTTTTTCAGCAGTCCCTTATATGGTTGTGGGAAACATGCGCAGCCTCCTCTTGTCCTTGTCCCGCATCTGTAATAGGTATTAAAAAAAAAAAAGCCTCGTGTAAGAGGGCAGAGGCTCTTCCTTATGCAGTATATGTTCATCAACTAGCATAGGTGGACTTTTCCCCTCTCAGCACTATGGGCTCTATCTTTATAAAACTACAATGTGATTGGGATTCTTTTTCAGCCATTGGTCTTGGCACTGAACAGGATCAGTGAAGGTAAAATCTTTGAGAAACAAAGGTCTCATTCCAACATCATGAAATGCCTTACTAGCAAATCCTTTGGGTTGATTCATCACTCGCAGTCTTTCCAGGTGGATGTTTATTAAAAAACTTGAATTTTCATTATAGAGTTAGCTTTGTCCTAAAGAAAACTCTGACAGAAATCAACTTTCTTAAACTGTACTGAGCACAGATAAAGAGTGTAATTACAGTGAGCAAACAATGGAAGAGACCAAAAACTGGAGATCAGTATATTCAAAACATTCACAGAGAATAAAAATTACATTTGATTTTGTAAACATGTTGCTTGGCAACACTGGAATTAAGACCTCATCCCATAGTTGAGGACTATTAAGATGGGAACTTCACATCGTTTGAATCTTTCTACCTCTACAGACAGGCTGCCTGTAGAACACCTCCTGTTGTCATTTTAGAATACTGCAAATGATAAAAATAATGTTCCAAATCCACTAAGGACTTAAAAGTTGTATTAGTGATATTAGCAATTTAGTAGGCAATCATGGCAATCCTTTAACAACCACAGTCAGACTGATGGTCTAATTCACAGAACTGGTTTGTCACTATAAAAAATAAAGTATGACAATCAAAAAGTGCAGTAAAAGGTGAAAACAGTTAGTTTAGTGAGAGGCTGATCTGTAGTTACTGCTCCAACTCCACTGAGATTTCCAAGCATTCTGCTGTTTCTATTAACCTCTCTCCTTCTGCCTGCCTCCCTCCAAATTATGCTCCTCAGCCTCTTACACCAGAAGGCAAACTGGAGGTTAATTTGCATGTTCATGTGCTGATACTTTGTCAGGAATTTAAGGTAGTTTTATTGCTATAACAACATTTATATTATCTGGGTACTGAAGTTTTGTGACAACTTCTAATAAACATCGAAGATTTTTTTCGCAGGCACAATAACTGAAGCAAATATTATCATATTATTAAACTGTTACGTACAACAGTATATTTTGTAGCCTACCTCAGGCCCCCTAGATTTCCAGCAAAGTAAAGGCCAAGAAAGCAGGAGAGCTGCAACATACTCAGGGAGATTAAATATCACCACACCAACTCAAGAAAGTTGAATCTTGACTGAAGAAAGCTCCAGCTGCCAGAAAAACTTTGAACTATCACTCTTCAAATATATTTTCTTTTCTCAAAGATCTCTCCAATGTTCTGGTCTGAAAATCTTGTGCATTTGCTGTCACTCTTTGGCACACGACTTTATTGTTCACTGTGTGGAAAAGAAGTTTTGTACTTTTATTTCTTCCTTCTGAAGTAGGGATTTTTAGGACAACTGTCTATTTAGTGTATCATCGATAAATAAAGCTTCAAGTCAAGGTAAAAAGGAAGTATTGCCACACCATTTTCAACTATCTAATATATTAAAAGGTTCCATGTATTCTTGAGTTTCACTTTTTCCACTTACATTTTTATGAGAACTAGGCAAGAGATCCAGGTGTAATATAAGGAATTTGTTAATCAGAAAGCAAATTTGTTCATTTTAAAATCTCTCCAAGATAGAAAGCAATTTTGCAAAAAATGTTATTTTCTTTTAGCTAAATTTTCACGTCACTCTCTGCTTTTCTTTCCCCTCTGCCAAGCTACTGGGAATTTTGGGGGGCTTGGTCAATTTTCTGTTGAAGGAGAAACAAATGACATGAAGTCAGTGCATTTTCTTAGTTTAAACTCTTTCCGTTTTAGTGTGCACAAGCAGAAGTACTTATAAATAGCCTGCAGTCAATCTTGTTTTTAAATATACCAGCCTAGACATCAGCAGTACTTTTCTAGAAGGCACTGTGCCGTAAGAGCTTGCTATAGTTACACAGAGAGTCATACTTGCCTATTGCAAGGGCATCACAAAATTATCAATGCATCTTTCTTCAAAGTGGAGCTACAGCTTTATCAGGTGATCATTAATACCTTTTCTCAGTGCTATAGATTCACCTGGATCAAGAATCATGGTCCAGGTGATCAGGTGTACAAATCAGCCAGACTATGCAGTATGAACTTTGCACTTGCTTTATTTCACCCTTAGGACAGGTGATGCTCTCCTGTTAGTGTTCCACAAGATAACACAGTATGTGGGTTGATGGGTTGTGTTTTGCTTATATAAATGGTTGATGCTGTGATTGCACCTACGAAAGCCTCAGCAACTGGATAAAGTACACCCTGGAGTAAGTGGGTCACCTTGCCCTTATACCTGTGTCTTGTGGAAAAGAATATATAGGTTCTGTCAGGAGGACTTTGGCAGCCCACAATTCTGTTGCAGGGAACTGCTTTTTTTTTCCTCCATCAGACTTACTATTTTCTGAAATTAAGATTATGATGAGTTGGACTCACTCTCTTGGGGAAGGAGAGCAGAGGGGCTGGATTAGATCAAGAGGATGGCAGTCTTCAGCAAAGACTGGCCATAGAGGTCAATTGAGGTGGTAATAGACTGATAATAGACGTGAATCGCAGAACTAGGTGGTCGGAGAGCAGGAATGGATATCATTGGGGTAATTAGCAAAGACTTTCAGGCTCATGGGAATTGTTTGCGAATATATTCTGGAGAACAGAACATTGAACAATTAGTGCTTGAAGCTGAAGGCGTTACAAAACACCAGATTAACTGATCCGGGCTATGCTCATGTAATTGTTTGGCACCTTAGCTTCTAAAGGTACAGACGATTCCATGTTACAAAGGCTCCGGAGAATTTGCAAGTGTGAAAAGCTACTTAGTAGGCTAATGAGAGAGGTTAGATTTTCATTTCCGGAAGCTAGATATGGGAATATACTTCTGAATAGGGACTTAACTTAGTTTCATTTATTTCAGAGAAGATCCATTGAGGCGGTTTGAACCTTGTTATTATCACTTGCACTTGATGTTTATTGAATAACTATTCTTTCATAAAATCTTCTACTGAATTATTACTGAAATATCTGTTCAAGTTTGTATTCTGTGGATCTAATTCAAGATTCTAGGTTCCAGTAGAATTAGAACAGGGATGTATTTGTCCCTCTGTGACCAACATTTCTGTCCCTGTTTCTAGTTCTTACGCTTCTCTGTATAGGAAACCTGAATCTATGATTAAATGTTATTTATTAGGCCCTTTCCTTTGAGAGCTGTTTCAGAGAACAAATATGTGAACAGACTGGTAAAGGAATTTTCAACCTTTACTTTCAATTGATCAAACTTGAAATCATTACTACTTTTCATTTGGTCTTTTTCTCATTTCTTTAAAATCAATCTGTACTCAAAGAACAGTTTATAAACTGAATGCAAACTAGGGATGTCCTCTCATCTCCGAACCAGAGTTATATCGTGTGAGCCTCACAAGCACCTTTTTATGTGTAACACGGAAGTTTTGTAGAATCTAACTTTTGTTAGATTTGGACTATCTATTTTTACGTGTATCCCAGGATACATGGGATATGTATGCGTCCCAAAGGGGAAAAGTTATTATTTGATTTTTGAGATAGTTGGGGAAAACTACTGCTACTTTTACTCCAAATGCATATGAAGCTCATCTTGTTTGAGACCTTTCCCTAAAATACTATCTAGCTGCAGAACTGGCAAAAATTCCTTGTGGCTTGCAGATACTGAGAGAAAACTGGAAGTTAAATACCTAGCTCACTCTAAATATAGCTGAATAATAAGAAGCTGAGGCAAACTTAACTTTCACTCACATCTGGAGTACTGTGTCCTTTTTTGACCCCAGCACAAGAAAGACATTGACATACTGGAGCTGGTCTAGCTGAGAGCCGTGAAGATAATTATGGAGCTGGAGGTTGAGGTACCGGGAGACAGACCTACACGTGTTCAGTCTTAGAAAGAGAAGGCTAGAGCGGGGGGAATCTAATTACTGACTTCAATTACCTAATGGGAGATTATGGAGAAGGCAGGGCCAGAGTCTCCTAGACATGCACAGGAAAAGGACTAAGGCCAGGAGACACAAGATGCAGCAAGGACAATTCCAACTAGATATGATGAAAAAGATTTTTCATGGTGAGGGCAGTCCAGCACTGGCACAGGCTGCCCAGAGATTTTGTGGAATCTCCATCCGGGGAGGTAATACAACAATTTGATCTAACTTTGAAGTTCACCTTGCTGTGAGTGGGACTGGATGGGATAGCTTCCAGAGATTCCTTCCAATCTGAATTATTTTATTGATTTCAACTGTGGGTTTCTTAGTATGTACATAGGGGATGTAAAGTCAGAGCTTTGGAGGCCACCCAAGTGAGAAGGGCAAAGTGTACTGAGAGAAAAAAACAATGACAAAACAAAAGAAAGAAACCTGTTTACCCTTTGGAAAAAATCACGCATAGTAATTCTGTCTTGAGTTGTCAATCATTGTTCGCAGATAATAAATGTTCTTTAAAAGCTTCATACAAAGCAAGACAGCTGAAAGTATATTATTTTTGCCTTGATATGAGACACCAACTGTTATAAAAGTTTTAATGTCCTTTAAATATTGTAGCATGCGGGGAAAAAAATCCAAACAAGCTAACCAAAAAAAATTAAAAACGTGTTCCTCAAAACAAATAAACAATTTCAAATGCTTTAGCGTAGTGATTCCTATAGAGGCACAGATGATCACAAGATGTTGGCCCTAATTTTGTCTCTAGCTGTTTCTGTGACTGCCTAAGCTGTTCAGTGACGGGATCCTGGAGATCTGTAAAAATATTTAGAAACAAGGAGCTACACACACTGCTAGGGCTATGTTTGAGGAAGAAGAAAGAGCTCCCCACAGAGACAGTTGATCTAAGGCACCGTGAAGAGAGTGGAGTGCAGAGGATAAGCACCAGGTTTCAGAGAACCGCACACAGGCCAGAGGAAGAAGTACTTCTAGACATTGCAGTTTTTATGGAGTTGGGTCATGGTTTTCTCACACAACAGTGTATAGGTAACAAGAACGCTGAAATAATGTAGTTACAGTGGGGTTTATGTTATTATTTTTGAGTTAGCTATTTGCAAACAGCCGTAGAAGTTTAAAGATATAACCATCTGTCATGTAGCTAGATGTAATGCACTAACACATGATGTTGAATCTTCTTTGCCCACCTTATTCCTGCTCTCTTAGGTTCTATATCTGGAAGCCAATAAGTGACGCAAATAACAGAAGTTCGATCACTTACTACGTCCCAATTTATTTAACACAGTCTGTACCATTAACATGGTAAGTACATAACCTGAACAATTATGTTTTAGCGATCCTGACAGTAAAATAGTTGCTGCTTTTTTTTAGCTCATTGCATGGCAGAGACTCTGTTGCAGGGTGCTGGATATTGCAGTAAAAGGCTCCAATAATTTTCCAGGAAAAAGGTATTTCCATCTGCCATTTATTCATCTGCTAGAGGCTTTTGTAAACACTGGGAAGGAAGTTACAGATATGCATTTGGAAAGGTTTTTGTTGGAATTTTCACTGAAGTTCCGTAACGTAAGAAACTGTAAGGTTACAGAGCTTCATACCATCAACGCCATTTAAATACAATGAGGAAAATGTTATGTTGCTTATGTTGTTTTATATCTGGTGAATATACATTTTAAACATAGATTTGGAACAGAGGGCTTCCAGCTAGCCTTCTATTAAAGGTAGTAAATAAAAAAGCCAGCCAGGCCAATGGAATGATTTAGTAATTCTAAGAAAGCTGGAAAATAAAATAGTATGTAGTAATGACTTCTGTTGGAAATTGGGATGAAATACTGAATTTTACCTTTTTTATACTGAGTAATAAAAACCAAGATATAATAGGTAATCTATCAAATTTGCTGGTTTTGTTCCTCAGTGCACAGAAGGTGACATATTTTTTTTCTTATAGCGCAAATGCACCATAAGAAGAAAAAAATCAGATAAAAAAAATATCAAATTTTCTTCCCTAGGGTAAAACTCTTTGAAGTGCCCTTCAAATACTTGTCCAATTTCATTGCTCCCCAGGTTGCTGCCTATGGCTCTTTCAATATATTCTTACTTGTATGCAGATCGTGTTTCACTTCTAATCTATGAGAGCTGGGGGACATGGGTGATAGGAATAATGGTGTAAGTTGCACATCACACAGTGTAGCTCTTTCATCTTGCATCGTCTTTCATCTTTCCTCAGTTTCAAACCTCTTGTCACATAGGTTACATCATCCTGCACTAATAGGCTACACTTACCCAAGCTATAGAAATGTGTAAATTATGTTAACTTATACCTACCTGTCAAACTACTTTTCCAGGAGAGGGTTCCTTAAAAAGAGAACGCACTGTGCCCCTCCTTTCTCTCTATCTGCTAGAAAAGCTCATTTCTTATAACCTGTGAGAAAAGGCTACTGACAGAATGCACAGAACAATCCTATTACCTGCTTCTTGGTAATGGTTCCCTGATCATTTTCTGGGGTGTCGAGGTTTTTTTATATGTCATTTAGATCCAAGGAGTTTACCTACCTTTGAACTCAAGCACAGTTTTTTAAGCCACGCATATGTACTGACTCAGGGCCTGTCTCCCATTTTGCTGTGCTTCTGATCTTGGTCTGTTGTGTAACAACTGTAGTAGCAAGAGATAGAAGAAAGTTCAAACTACAGCTTTCTTGAATGACTTCATGCCTTGAAGTGTATGTTTATCTTTGTTTTGTCCTCAGCCCGGAGGGACGAGAAGATATTTGGGGGAATTTTTCTGTTCTTTCTGTTATGTTCTCCAGAGGGTGGAAATGGAAGAAGAAATGACAACGATGTCACACACTTAAATACATGTGAGTAATGGCACAAGGACTTGTTAAGTCAGAGTTTTCTTTGAAACATCAAAAATTATTAAATTTTCATGGGAAGCTTGAAACACTATGTATTAAAGCACAGTCACTGAGCTTCACATTTTTGATAGCAGCTGTTGACTTCCCTTTCTGAGACCATGATGGCAACATCACATACCAATGAAGAAAAATGCTTTGTTAAAATGATTATACAAAAATGGAATTGTGGCTTAACCCGCTGGCATTAAACATTGCATGGGTGTCAAAACAGTGGATAATTTATACGGACTGTTCTACAAGGCATAACTATTTGAATGGCAGCCTTAACTTTTCACTACTCTTGATGAAACTAAGGGTTTGGAAGTGCATTTTGAATCAATGGTCAAAACAGCGTGCCTTCTGAACTGCGGCTTTGGCTCCAGTAATCTGCAAAACTACGCTAAACTTTCTTCTTACAGAAATCCACACTTGGGCTATATTTGTAAACAAAGGGGCAAGGCCAGCAGCTCTTAGTGTCATAATCCATACATGTCCGTGACATGAATGCCAGGTCAAACATCACTTTTTTTTCTAGGTCAGACTGTGTTATTGTGTAGTAGCATCATGTAGTATAATAGTGCCAACTCAGTCTAAAACTTGTTCCACAGTCTGGAGCTGCGGCTGCACAAGATTATGCATTATGATAACTTTCTATTACATAAGCACACATCAGTTCCAAGAGTTAGTCAGAAAACAGCAGCAATCAAATGTTCTAAGCTTCCTAGATGTAAATGTGTAGCACCTCATAGCATTATGTTCAAAGTATATATGCTGGGCAGTATAGTAAATCAAACAGTAGAACTTGGTTTTGTCTTTATCAGGGAGTGTAGTGATAGGACCAGGGGGAATGGCTTCAAACGGGAAGACGGTAGATTTAGATTAGATATTAGGAAGAAATTTTTCACTCTGAGTGTGGTGAGACACTGGAACAGGTTGCCCAGAAACGTCAGGGATGCCCCGTCCCTCGAGGTGTTCAAGGCCAGGTTGGATGGGGCTTTGAGCAACCTGGTCTAGTGGAAGGTGTCCCTGGCCATGGCAGGGGGGTTGGAACTAGATGATCTTTAAGGTCCCTTTCAACCTGAACCATTCTATGATTCTGTGATTCTGGCACCCTTGTGGCCAATATATCTCAGTTGCCTGGTACGTTATTAAGCAGCATAAGTAAGTTTTTCAAAATGTGTCCTATTGTAATGTCATTGTTACTGTGGTCACCTGAGTAGTGTACACAGTGTCATGAGGTTCAGGTGAAAGAAAAGATCATAAATGAATACACATTGTATTTCCAACAATTTTTTCATCGGTACAAGAGCAGGAAGGGGTTCTGATCTCATGACTAAGGCTTGGCAGTACCTTACTTTAGAAGTCCTCCTTCTGTTCAATGGACAGTGTGTAGACTGTTACACTGGAATCTAGTCATCAGAGAAGTTGCCATACACAGCCACGGCTTGAAGCTAGAAATTGTTGTTAATTGTCATAATAATACATTTGCACACACACAAAAGAAAATACACAATTAAAGTTTTCATAGCTCTTAAAACCTTAATCATTACTTACTGAGACTAGCATTTATAATTTTTTAGAAGCTGGGCTGAATACTTATTTGAACTATAAAATTCTAGGTTACTGCATAGGAGAAGTAGGTTCCCTCTGTGAAGTTTCCACCTCTCCTCTAGCTATGCTAGAGAAGATCAAGACATATTCTACAGAGAAGAGAGGGAACGCATCTCCAGTGGCAGCTTCTCTGATTTCAGTGCAGGTTCTTGTACTCTGGATAATAAACATAAGACAAGTTGTCTCCTTAAACACCTGTGTGAGATTGTAGCAAAGGCATCATTCATCTGTAAGAGATTAATGAGAAGCCTTCATTTGCCAGCCCTCCTACAAGCACCTTATGCTTGCTGACATCTGATATTTCCCGTGGTGGCTGGCGTTAACACATTTCCAAGGTAGTGCCACATTGGAACCTTTATCACCTCATCAGCAGCTCCCGCTTGTGTTGGCTCTACGCAAGGGACAGGTCTTAGGCCACCCCTTCTTGTTGAGTGTCAGCCCAGTCCCCACAGAGTGCAAATGAGGCTGCTGAGCTGCCAGCTTGCCCTGATTTTTTTATTTTTTATTTGCTGTGCAAATAATCAGAATGCCTGAAGGTAATTCCTGTTGTTCAGCCAGTCTGTTAGGTGCATTATTTTCCATTCTGTGAATTTACAGGTCTGCAAAGCACATTGGACATATATGATGTCAAATAAGAATTCTTGTACTTAGTATAAACATAAAACTTGAGAATATTGCCTAGAGAAGAAATGTCCTACTAAGGAAGAGAGAAAACCTTTCATCTTGTAAAACTTACCAAAATCTTATTTATATTGAGCAGGGAAACAAATACATCTTCCGTGCAGGCAAGGCTCTTTCCTTTCCTTTGTATTATTTAGTAATGAAGTTAAAAAAAAAAAAAAATCATCAGAAGAACCTATTAGCAAAATCATTGTTGTAATACAGGTTAGAGGTGGTACTTAGTACAGATGATATATGGCACAATGTGTGGTATAAGAAATAAGTCACTTTTTTGATATCCACAGTAGATTTGAGTGGTAGGTTGAATGTAGAACACCCTTACCAATTAGATTTTTATGAAAGAAAATCTGTTTGTTGTTCAAGTTATATATTCTAACTACTTTGGTAATTGTTAGTTTGTGCTAAGGCAAAGAAAGATGCCATGAATTCATCAGTGGCTTTATTAAAGACTTTTCAGATAAAGTGTATTGATTTTCATCTGGGTTGATATTCTAACATTCTGTTCAGGGTTTGATTATTTCATTTGGTAGTTGCTTGCAAACGTTTTTTGCCTTAGATGTAGGTATGTGTAATAGCATTAACTGTAGTATAATAACATGGTGTATAGGGTATATATCTGTTAATTGCTTTAATTTGGGTCGATACATCAGAATGCATGACTTCTCTGTGATTAAAATTTTGTACACTTATAACACACAGAGACTCCCCCCACCAAGCATCCCATGCCATTTGTTCTGAAGTACCTTTTTGCTAAATCATCTTGATGGATGGACAGACGATTACCTTACATCCTGTTCTCCTAAATATATCTGGATATATTTAGAAAGTTAGCATTGTCTCAAAAGGAGCAAAATTCACATTGCTTGTTCCCTACTTAGGGAAGATCTACGCTTAAAACACCAAACTTTCTAGTTAGTGTATTGAAGTGGCTGCATTACTAGCAGTTTTGGTAGAACGAAACCTTGGATGTGTTTTCTCCTGAGTAGTGCTCGTTGCATACCTATGTACTTTTGGACTCACTCCTAAAGGAATTTTACAATATAGAAACTTTCTTCTTTTCTTTCATGCTTGATATTGCCATGGGATACAAACAAGCGGCCCAAAGTTAATTTTAAGGAAGCATAAGCATATGCTGTTGTTCATTTTCAAATATATCTTCTTTTCTTTGGAATTGTAATGATTCACATTGTGCTTCATATTTTCAGCAGATAAACAACTTGATTGTGCCAATCCCTTAACTCCATCAATACCACTGTTGTTATCAGCAGACAGGCTAAATTCTCTTTTTATTTATTCTTCTAAGGGATTTCCCCCTTTCTTCCACTGAGTTTCACATTAAGGCAGAGGACAGCATCAAGGAATTAGGGGAGGTATTCTCTTTAGTAGAAAGTCCACATGAAATTTCTTCCTTGGTCCTGATGGTCCTCCAGCTGAATGTAAAAGAAGCCATCCTAAGCAAACTAAGCCTGGTGAAAGCAGCAAAGAACTAACCTGATTTCTGTTGTAACAAGCTGACATCTCTGGGAAATATGTAAATGAGAAGTTAGCATCCCACAGGTTAGTTCACAATACCTATCAGCTGCTAAAAAACATTAGATATTTTACGAAAAAGCTTGTGCATTTTGGAGGTAATTGCTTTAAAGCATGATCCTCTCTACATTCATCTGGTTTAAGAATCCAGCCTAGCAGAGCAAAAAACCAGAATGGGGGATACAGAAGTTCATGCTGTGTTTGAAGCAGTTTCTGCCCGCCCGTCCCCTCGCACCTCGCAGCACGCCCCGCATCGTTAGGGCAGAGTTCTGCTCCCTTCCTCCAGCCCCGTAAACATGACATTTCTTTCTGTGGGGTATGGCTTTGGTGGAAGGGGTAAAGAAAGGCCCAGATGAGTCATAAAAATAGTTTACTCTCCAGAAAGGTGAGAAAAGTGAGTTTGTACTGTTACTTCTTCAGATAAGCAAGAGGCTTGGCTTTGACTCCCTTATTGGAGATTAGTGCTCTGCTGAACACCACATGGCAGAGACAGCAACCACAGATCTTTTAAGGCAAAACCAAACCTTTAGATTCTTTCACGTTCGGCCTCGCAAACTTCAAGTGGAAGCAGATGCTGCCTTTCAGTACCATATAAACTATTGACTCTCATGAAAAGTAAGTTTTTCAGGAGCTTATCTTGAATGTTCCTGTTCATGCTGCCTTTAGGCAGCTCTTTGATCATCGTACTAACAGTTAAGGATCTCATGGTGAGGCCTGTGACTCCCTGTGCCTTTCTATTTCTCTCACTAAGTTTTCCAGACCCAATTCAGAGCTATGTATTTAAAAGCTTAGTGCTATAACTCCTAAATCTACCTCCCGCTTCTTTTTTTATTAAAAAAAAAAAAAAAAAAGTTGAGCTTTTCATACAAATAGGGAGGCTTCAAATGAATTTGGGTCTTCAAAAGAAAATTCTAGAAGGTGCAGCTGAGGCTGATGAGGAGCAGGTGCTGCAGGCGGGGGAGGGAGGAGTGAGGGGGTTGGGGGCCCTGTGGGGAGCAGCTGAGGTGAAGCAGCTGGGCGGGAGGCTGTGTCCAGGGCTGTGGAAGCCATCAGCCTGGAGAAGTTGAAGCCTGTCTCGGGAGGCACGGAAAAGTTTAAAAGAAGGTGTCTGGCCGGATGCCTAATGCACCACGGACTTTGGAGAGGTTCATCTGCTGCTGGGCTGTGGCGGCTGTACGGGCGCTGAGCGGGAGTGTAACTGCTGTGACTGTGAGTGATTTTTGAAGCACATAAAAGGGCTGGGATGTTACCAGAAAGCCACAGCCGAGACTATGATAAATAGAGAGCTGTAATGGAAGGACTGCTTGATAATTTTTTAGGGCATGAGGGGAGGGAAAAGCCCTTCCTCAGATGTCAGCTGGAGTGTGAATACAGTGGGGGCTTGTGCACCAAGATGGCTGCTGAGGTGGTGTGAGGAGAATGACTAGGGCAGATACAGGTTGGTTTTGTGTTTAGAAGCAAATAGCTCAGAACATAGGCCTAGCTTTTTAGTGCCATGTCTTACTTTTGTTTTGCTGAGGAGAACTACTGCTCTTGTCCATGGAGTGGATGTTAGATTGAGTTTAAAGCTGAATTTTAGATGATTCTTCAGAAGGCTGACTAGGTTCCTACATTTTTTCTAGGAAAGTATAGGCTCTTTGATTTCGTTGAAGGACTAAATAATTTGTGTGCTGTAATTTTACTTCTTGAAAGTAAGGGTGGAAAACTCCATGATAAGATGAGGGAAACTTGAAGCTAATAGGGACTGAAGTGGTGTAAGATGGTTTTGCCGGTTGTGGTCTATGGGGATGGAAATGCCTTGTTTGGGAGTGTGGCTGCAACAGTCAAAAGGCTTTTATGCATGGTTAAACTTCCAGATTTCATGGCATGGATAAAGTATAAGATACTAAGTTCTTCATAACAACATGATTGGAAATAAGGCTCCAGTGATGAAGACAGAGCTAACTCTTGTAGTTAAATGGTGTAGCATTATAGTTGGAGGAAATAATGCTGTGTTAAGCTAGCTCCTTGATGGGATAAGAATCATATCTGGGATAAAAGATTACTTAAGTAACGCTTAAATTGAGAATTATGTTACTCAATAGACAGTCATTGCACTAGATCATTGCCACCTGTATTAAAAGTCATGTAAGTAAAGGAATTGATTTCTTGCAGTTACCTCTTTACATTTTTTTTTCCCCTTCGGCTGTGGGAGAAGGTAACGGGAAAAGCTGGCATATAGGCACTTACTTACCAGCTGCTGAAAGCACCTTCGGTGATCCTGCAGGCAACCCGCTTCCTGGGAAGCACTGGCTCCTGAGGCAGCTGGGGGACTCTGCAAGGTGAAATTGCTGTCTTTTTAAGTAGTAAATTAAATACATCAGGTGCAATTACTATTTCCATCTGCCTTTTCACCCTCGGTCCCACTGATGTGTGGATGTCAAAGAGGATCATTAGGAATCTTCAGGAAGTAGATACTCAGGTGTGTGTGGGGCAGGTACAGGGACTAATTCTGTGTATAACAGTGATAGCTGCTTGGTTTAATGATGGACAGAATGTGAGACTCTACCAGGACAGGAGAAGAAAAGCATGAAAAAATGTCTCTGGTATGTTGACTTGTATGTTAACCAGAACTCACACTAGGTTCCTATGGGTAAAGTACAGCTCGAAATACTATGATGTATCTTAAACTCCTCTGGGGAGGAGTGAAAAGCACAGCTGTTGTTCAGAACTCAATTGTATTTTTTAACTCTTCCCCACACCCCTGGCATGTTTGGGAGGGAGGGGTGAAATCCAATGTACTTGCCCTGCCTAACCTTCTGTGTATTCAACAGAGGGGAGGAAAAAGAGGCTTTATCAGAGGTCATGAGCATAGTATGAGTGCTCTCAATGGTCTTCTGCAGAAGCCTGTTTCTCCCTATTCATTATAGATGCAGTTTTCTTCACATCAGCTACCTTTATGTGCTGAAGTTAATTTCTACTGTAGTGACAAAAAGGCTAATGCAATCCATGTATAAATGCTATAAAACGCTAAGCAGGCATGAAAAGACTGCGCAGCCTCTGCATTTGGCACTGACATAATTGCTATTGGAGTATTGTCTAGTGTTTGCACTTCTAGAAGGAGGCCAAAAGCTGCAGGGTATAGAGGAGCTCTTTTTTTCCTGACTTAAAGGATAGAAAACATCTCCCAAGGTCAAGAAGCCCAGTCTAATAGCGTATCAAAGCAAAGGCTGAAGAACAATGTGATTGGTCTATAAATACATGCAACTAATTCAGTAGTTTAATAGAGAATTAATCAGTCAATTCAGCAGACAAAATACAACAAAAAAATTAATCTTACAGTGGAAGAGGAACCTACTTGCACAACACTAGGAATACATACTTAATCATTTATGTAAATTAAGTGCTCTTGGAAGAACTTACTTTGGGTGATAATTATGTTATTGAAACATCTTTTAATCTACTTGGGATACTTTTCAGGAGTATATGCTGTAGTTCAAGTAGAGATATCGCACATGAAGCAGTAATATCAGAGGCCGTGAGACTGTCTTATATATGGGCCATTGGGCCAAAATATTCTAGAGGTTCTCTGATCTGAGGGAAAAAACAGAATCATTATAACAAATTTCCTTTAACTGAGCTACAAATGTGACTGCATATTACAGGATGTAGGAGAAAACTGCCGCCTTAAAGGTGAAGAAAATCTATGATGTCCAATGCTCTGCTTAATTGATTAGCCAGCACCAAAGCACTGCCTGAATGAGGAAGGAGAGGAAGTATATTTTTGAACTGACAGATCCCTAGTTTTAAATCCCTTAGTTCAAAAATTTATCTATAATTAGCAAAAAGACATCCATATGGTGACTTTTCTAGTCCCAGATGGGTAGCTGTCATTTTGCACATGATCTTTGCTTCTCTTTTGAAGTAGAAATGAGTAATCTTGGAAATATTAATCTGACTTCAACTATATTTATCCTTCTATCAACAGTGATGACACAGTTTGATTTCTTTCTTGGCGTACACAGTATGCGCTGCGGTGCAGAGGATTCCAGTTGCCATAATTTTGAGTGGAAAGAATAATTATCACAGGGAACTGTAAATAAGTTATTATGGAATATTTGTATATTTAATTAGAAAAGCCAAAATTTTCAGGAGTAGTGACGCAAAGATATGCCAAACTTGAAACTCTCCTAAGGGGGTGATACAAGGTGTTCTGCAAGTGCTTAAAATTGGCTCCCTTTTTCAGGCATGTGTTACCTGGCACATTAGCAGCTGTACACCTGCTCCTGCCTGGCAGGCTACTGCAGAGAATAGTTACGTCAGAGCAAACAAAAAAGTAAAAATAATTTACTGTGCCAGAAAAGATGTTTAAGGTGTCCGAGTTATCTTTTTTTCTTAACTGCTGGAGTACTAATCCTTAGCATGGATCTTTCTGCCCTTGTCAGTATAGTTCATGCGGTGACATAACTATAGGCATCTTGATTGTTTAGACTTCCATCTTCTTTTTTGGGTGGTGCGGAGGGGAAAGTAATTGTGTGTGTAAGGGGAAGGTATTTTGTAGCAAGTGTTATGTCTGTGCATGACTTTCCCCTCTCGTTTTACAAAAAATAATTTTGGTTGCTCCTGCTGAAATACCCATATAGAGAGTCTAGCAATATCTGTAAGTGGTGCAAAAACTTGGCATTCCTCTTAGTAAGCATTCTCCTTAAAATGCAATCTTATTTTGGAGGGGGAAAAAATGTTACAGTACTGTTCTTTTTTACCACAGGCAGTGTCAGAGGCAAGAGGCCAGATCCAATCAAATGAAGTAAATGGAATTACCCTGAATTTACTCCTGTATAAGTGAGAGCTTGTTTCAAGCCCCAAGCTACATGAAAATGATTGCTGTTCTCTTTGCTAGCATTGCCCATATGAAAGCTGACATAAATACGACCTAGAGTGAACTTATTTAGCAAGTGGTAGGGTATGTTTTTTTCAGCATGATTGAAAGGCCTTAAGAATGCAAGTCTCAGATGCATGAAGGAATAGAGGTGCCTGAGTTCCATTAAGATCAACAGGAATTAAATGCTTAAGTGACTCAGGCCTATGCCTCTGAAAACATTCAAGCATTTTTTTAGCACCTTGGTGACCATAGCTCCTTCTTTTCAGCACTATCTTTATGATAAAATTTTATTCTGTGGTTGTTTTTTTTTATCAAACACCTATGAAGCACAGGTGACAAGAAACAATATCAGAGGTTTATTTTTTAGGCTAGTGGTTTTTTATAAGCAATTAACATTTTGGTGTTGCTGGCCTAATGGTAGGGGAAATTTTAGTATAGTTGTAAACTATGCAAGTAACTTAAGGGGTGAAAGATCTGAAAATTAACTTTGTCGTTACAAGGGTGGGGGAGACCTGTGCTCCACAGTGAGGAGAAATCCCCCACAGACACTCATGTGAAATCAGAGAATACAGTCTCGTATGGAGCTGTGTTATGACTTCAAAAGGACTTTAATACTTCATGTCTTGTTTTTTGAATTTTTCCTCTAGCTATAGTGGATGGCAGAAGAAAAAGACATTCTGTCCCTTGATCAACCTTATTCTTAAAACTTTCTCTGGGATTTCAACCCACTGCTTCAAGTCCCTTTACTGTTTTGCTTTAGATACTTTCCTAACATTGCTGTACTAAAAGATGCAAACTCAGTTAAGAGACTCTCTTTAGAAATAAGTCTACGTGGATTACATCAGTAAGAAACAAGTAGGAAAATAACATTGCTGTTGTCTATCTGCATGTTCTAAAACAGGATGAAAAAATGTATGCAGCCAACGATGAAGTAGCTTGCTAATCAAACGAGTGATATGTGGCTTATTTTGCTTCATGTCTCTTTAAAGCCATGAAGATTAGATATCAAAATGAACCTGTGTCTTACAGCTATGAGATTAAGTAATCATCTAGCACTTAATATTCAGTAATTTTAAGCTTGAGTTATGCTTCTAAATGCTTGACTAAGTATGTAAATTTAATGAAAATTGTATCTATGCTTGAAATATGTGCCAAAGACTTAAATATTGTGGCAGAAGCCCACTCCAATGGGTATAGGGATATTTGTTGTGTACTTATCCTAATAAACCCTTCACAAATAAAGCAAGCCACAACTACACTGTAACTAAGGCCAACCAATTTGTGGCAATGGCGATATTCAAATCTTCACTTCTCAAGAGCCTGTGGAAAATGTAAATTCAACTGAACCAGTAAATTGTGGTTAATTAGAGGGAGGGAAACCGTATTACTCAGATTGAATGGTGGGTACCCAGTGAAAATATTTGAATTGGATAAATTCCAAAAAGTGGGGCAGGCTTCTTCCCCTGCGCAAAGGAGCACTTGTAGCTTGAAACATGCAGAGTGAAGCTCAGCAGGTTAAGACTTGATACCTGCCAAATTTTCATTTTTGGCTTTGGAATTTGAGAGTTGTTGTGCGTTCTTTCAACTGAGTTTTCTTCAGTCAGAGCCTAACAAGTACCAGTAGGGAAAAGCTTCCTAGGTTACAGCTCTTTTTCCATTTGCAGTTTCTGCAGGAGACTTGCTACCACAGTAAATTGGCAGGAGTCTTGCAGAAAGATACATAAGGTAACAAAGAACACTTAATCACACACAACACACTATGAAACAATATTTTCTTCCTTGTAGAACAGCAGTAGACATCATGTCCAAATCCTTCTATCAGTCGAAATGATGCAAGATGAGGAAATTCTGCTGCTGTTTCAGGGTTTCTCCTAATAAATGGTTGAGGCTTGATAAGGCTTAAAATTTGTGTACACACCGCTATGGGTTGTTGGTTTTTTTCCGCAGTTTCACTAGGTACAGTCAAGAACCATATTCATATGGAATGACAGGTTAAGGAGTCCCTAAAATTTAGTTAGTGTCATTTAATTGTGTTTTGCTTGACTTCTCTTAGAATTAATTACAGCTAAGGAAGCAAAAGGCTGAATTCATAAGGGTGAGAATGACTGACAATTTATAAAGAGCTTTGAGGTGACCAAAATATCACATAGGTCTAGCTGGTAAAACTTAATCTTCTGCCATCTTTGATGTTTGATGCACTTTCGTCAGGTGTACATCAAAAAATACTACTGTCGTATAAACCTTCAAAAAAAAAAAAAAAAGACCACCAAACAGGTGAGTGGAAGCAGTTAGGAATCTCTTTTATGAAAGGCAAAGTTTGTGCATAAAGAACTTGTGTGCTCTCAGTGGGTGAAGCTCTATTCAAGTACATTTTTTATTATTCAAGGAAAGAGTTATAAACAGTTTTCAGTATGATCACCAAAGTAAAGGGAATAGTCCTATCAATGTGTGTGAAGATATGGCATCCTCCAGAGAGGTTTAGAAATCTGATTCCTGTTCTCTTCTCATTCTGACTTTGTTAGTTTAATTGCATGCTGTTTGTCAGGATCTGGGGCAATTTTAGAGCTGAATGCTCAGAGAGGAGACTCATACTTGTATTTTTTGTTATTGTTAATAGGGGTGTGCAGGGATATTTTTAGCAAAAACTAGAATGCCTTCTCAAAGCTAGGAATTCTGATGCTTTCCTGATGGTAGCTTTAATCTGTTGTATACAGAATGTAGATGACAAAAGCCTTTAGCAAGTGTAAAGGCTTTACTTCTAATACAGGCGTATATAAAAGAGGGATGAGTCTGTGCAAAGAGGAGTCATTTAGAATGTAACAGCAGGGAGCTCTGGGAAGCATTGCCCTGTGTTATTGCACATGCTGCTTCCTCACAAGGCTTCAGGCAAATTACGAACTATGTGATTGAGAATAGCTTCACAGAAATCCGAGAGGAAAGGTACAATTAGTGTCAGTTAGTAACAAATTAATTATACAAAGACTAATGTTCAATTATTTTATTGTGTCTAATTTGTTTCCAACACATTTATGTCATCCATCTGCATTCTGTGGCTCAATTGCTGTTGAATTTATTATTGGTCCAAGGTCCATCCACATATTTCTCTATACTTCAGGAGCACTTAAACACAATGAAGACAAATGCTTAGAGACAGTTTTTAATAGTATTGAAGTGACATTTCATTCTGGGATTTGCCATGCTCTTATTAGCTAGACCTATGTGGCCTTTAGGTGGGTTCTGCGGGGCTTAGTTGGCAAAGCGTATGGGTGGGAGCACGGTCATACGTAAAACCTGTTTGAGACCTGCCTGGTTTTTAGGGAGGAAGCGAGTTAAGGTGCTCAAATACCTTCTGGCAATCCTCTGTCAAAGTTTATGTGCACCCATAGATGGCTGTGGGAGACGTCTGTAAAGCCTATACATTCTTTCTTATAACCTGTACCTGATTGTTCTTTTGTTATGTTACATCCCCTCTTCCCGTATAGATGAGATGGAATGATCAGAAATTAGCAGTGCAGAGTCAAACAGTAAAAGCGATGATCCTTCTGGGCACCAAGAGGAGTCCTGCTCTGCAGGAATCTACATATGGGAATTTTTCTATCCAAACTGCATTGTAATTCCATTTTCAATGTCCATCTCTCAATTACTTGGAAACTGTCTGCTTTCCTAAGGGACGCATCTTATTTCAGCACTTCAAAATTATGCATGAAATTTACTGCTCTATCAAAACAATGAGTTATTTGCTCCTCACAAAAACAAGGAGTCCTGGGACTGTAGGTGATTAGAATGTTGCAAGGCTGCTTTATCAGCCATGTTATAGCCCGAGTTATTGCTTTCAGCTGCTCTTCATCTGGTGTTTACAAATACTTGTTTGCATCAGTGTTTTCTGCTACTTTTTATCTCCATTTTATCACTGTGTCACTAAAAGTGGGTTCTGTCACTCTTCTCTAGTTACCCATTTTCTACCTCTGTTGACTGGCTAGTTGTAACACTATTATTTCTGTGTTATTGGAAAGCAACTCACTTTTTATTCTTTTTCAGCTCTCTGCTTCTGAATGCTGTGATTGCAAAATCACACCAAGCAACTCTATTGGGTTTTTATTTATCTCCCTCTGCTACTATTTGCATTTTACTGGAAGTAATTTCTGAATTTTTCTTCTTTTTTTTTAGTAAACATAATTAGCTGCTGTGAATAGGAAACTGTTTTTCTTTATTGCTTTTTATTGAAGTGTGTACTTTTTTTTTCCATCTCTCTTGAGACAAAATTGTAAACAGGACTATTTTGGAAGGTATTCTTTCTTGCCTTTGGATTTAGAATCAGAGGAGACTAACATCTGTTATCAAATAATGTTTTATTGAAGATTTGAAATGGTTGTTAAATGGTTAAACTGTTAGCCTTTGAAATCTGTAAATCTCTACTTAATCTATACTCATTGAAAATCTTGCCTAACTGTTTTTCAAAAACATTAAAAACCATGTGGCAGATTTAATCATTGACTTCTACTGACAGGAGTTTCTCAATGTCGTTCTGCTCAGTTAATTAGTTCGTTCTCTAATAGGAATTATTTGGAAGGTACCTCTTAGGCGTAGTGTGATGAAACGGTATTGAAAGGTGCAGTAGTATTCAGTGATCTGATCATATTTAGATGTTAATCTGACAGTGATTGTCCGTATGTTCCTTATGTTCCTTTTCATGAGAACCCCTAGGATACTTTGTCATACAAATTACATTTCCCAATCTCAATTAATCTGTAAGTCTTTAATTCACTGTTCCTTCTATCCTTTGGTAATGTAGGTCCCCTGTGTCAGCTTTTCTCCTTTGAAGGAAGGTGCACTTTTAGTAGGGAATTATTCTGCGTTTAGAAAGCAGAAGGGTAGTTTTTGCCTTTAGATTTAATTTGATAGGACATATTTCGAATGTCCTCCAGGATACTTTTCTTTCAGTTTTTGTAAATTACTTTCATAAGTTGCAGAATATAACATGAATTCATTACCTTAAATAATAAAATGTTAAATTTATTTACTTTTGTATCTCTAGGATTTTGTACTTTGAGGGCTGGAAGGTTGTTACAAAAAGAAGACCGTAGGAGGCAGTTGCATTGGGAGCAAAGCAGAATGAATTCCCAGGTAAAAGAATTTTAGTTTTTCTTGAACTGAGATGAGATTCAGGGGATGAATAGTTTTTTTAAAGCATGTAACTAGAATAATCTGCATGTTTAACTTGTTATTTTGCAAGGACTTTTGTTGTCGCTTATATTTGAAAAACAGCTTGTGAATTTTTATGCAGTCTGTCTTTATATACCCATCCAAAGGTACCTTTTGATGATTCAACTGTTAATAATATCTGTAAGTTGGAGACAGTGTGGTTTGTTGTATTGAATATTTAATATTGCACTGCAGAAAAAGGCCAAAGCTCATAGTAAAAGAGCAATCATATTTAAGTTAGCTGGTTGATAATCATGTCCACTGAAAGTTGGAGCAAGATCTGTCCTTATGTTAGGAGACTAGGTGTATTAAGTATTTCTTAAAAATGTATAGTTAATTCAAACATAGAATGATTTAAGAAGGGTCAAGCTTCTGGTAAGAAATTTACTATGTTTACAAACCTGACATGCTTACATGGCAAAAGTGTGTCAATGTAAGCTATCCCTAATTGAGTTCAGGTAAGATACGTGGTGTTTTATGTGTTTAACCTGTTAAACTTAACAACTCGTACTGTGAAACTTCAATATGGTTACAAAATGTCTGTCAAGAAGTGCTGAATTATGACCCTATAAAATCCATGGCTCATAGCCTGGTAGCATTAAATTACATTTTAATGAAGTTACAGGTATTGGAGATCTCTTTCTGATAGGTACTGGTCCCAAACTACGCTTACCCATAACTGTTGCCGCCTGCTGTTAAGTATTTACTTGCCTCTTACTCCAGTGAACAATCTGTTGAGGTACAGTCCTTCACAGAGTTTGCAAAATGCTTGATTTCCTTTGGAAGTTGAATTTGCAATAAAAATGTAAAAATATGTGTAGAAATGGCATTGAAAAATATATTGGAAAGAATTCATCTGTAGTTAAAGCTTGGCACTGTTGTAGCCTGGCTTAAGATCTGCAACAGGAATAGCGAGATACCAAGGGGAGGGAGGGGGAAATCAGCCTCTCGCATATGTTTTGGCTGCCATGCTGCTTCTGTAATGCATACCAATACTTTATTGTCACAGATGCCATCAGAAAGGCGCTTTCCCTTTCACTAAATACCTTTGGGGGCAAAGCAGGTGAAACATTGGGGAATTTTAGCATAAAGCAAAATAAAGTTGCGGCTACAAATTCTGTTTTCCTTTCTTAACACTGTTACATTAGAAATGTGGCAACAATCATACTTTGACTAAATATTAGAGAGAAAAAAGGTGGGGATAGGAAGCAATCCGAAATAGATCGGGCCCTATTTTAATCTGAGATTATCCTGAGGAGAAATCGTGTTTTAAGAGTTAATTGGAAAATCTAGCCTGACAAATTGTTCTAGGGCAACGTTTGGAAAGAGACACCTATTTCTAACGCACTTGCAGTGAGGATTTGATGCTTTGCTGTCCCATTATGTATTTGGACACTTTTGGGTTTTATTCTATCTATTTTATTATTATTATTATTATTATTTATTTATTATTAATATATCTGTTTTATTCTATGTCACTCACCAAATTTTTTACAGAGGGTAGTATTTTCAGATTTCCTTCATAGCTCTTGGTATCCAACACTGATGGTCAGCCCCAGAGCTGTTATTTTGCTGTTACCCTTAATAACTCTGTCTGGCTGCTCTTCTCAGTAGTCTCCTGGTCTTTGAATAAAGTGCAGGGTCCGAAGCTAGTCCGAAGCTTCCTTCCCTGAAAATGAGGTAGCTTGAACAGGAAGAACAATTTTTCTCTCCTCACCAGAGGATTCTACCTGTTCCAGTCATGGTCTTAAAGAACATGATATTGTAATGTAGAACAACTGCTATCTATTTTACATCATCAGGTGCTGCATTGCTTACTGCCGCTAGGATCTACGTGGTCTGCATATGCCCAAGCAGCTGTAATATTCATAGATGTAATGTGTGTGTGACAAGGCTTCCCGTGTTTTTGTTTGTGCATTTGATATGTCTACTTTGAAACCCATGATTTTGAAGCTCTGTTTTCCTGGTTTTGCTCTGAAGTCTGGTAATATCATTGGGTTTTGTTTAGTGGTTTGTGTTTTTTTTTTTACCGTCATGAACAGAAAACATATAACAGGAATCCTCTGTGAGGTACTACCTTGCAGATGTAAATCCCAAGCATTATGGACCACTATGAAAAAATGCAGCTTTTAGAAGTGTTCCCTGTTTTGGCACAGAAAAAGTTAAAATCTAGTCAAAAAAAAAGGAAATCAAGTTTGTTTCAGTCGGCGCATTTCAAAGTTTTTAAAAGAATTAGCTGTGATAATTTGGTATGTTTATCTCAGCCACGCTTTCTGAAACTTTGACTTCTGTTTCCTAAACAGAAAACACTTAAGAGCATAACCGTTCAGCTAAAAGGGTGCCTTTTTGTCACCTTTAAGCCCTGTTTTCAAGAAGAGACATTTAACGTATTTCCTGAGCAAAGCATTTCGTTCCAATGATTCGGTGTCTTAAATGAAGTTGGAAATATTTCAGCCAGTATTTTTTTAAGATCATCTAAGCAACTGTAATTACTTTGTAGTTCCTAGCATATGTTAGGGGCCAATGTGCCTAAAATGCAGGGGTTATTATAATTTCATTTTCTTTTACTTATAGGAATTAGTGGAGATGAATTATTCTGAATATGTTTATTTCCCTTAATCATAGTGACTAGTTATAGCTGCAATGTTAAATAAATGGTTAAGAATATTGCAAAAGCCTCTTGCAATATGAAAATTTATGAAATATATGAAAAGCAAGAAACTATATTAGGATTATATGCGAGTTTTTTCTTTAAAGCTTCACTTAAATTCTACTCCTTTTCATTTCAAGTCTAAACAATGGTAGCAGCAGTATAGGTCTTGATTGTAAATGTAATTTGTATATGTAGGATTTTCCTTTGTCGCTTTAGCTGAAGGATTTGTTCTGAAATTCTTTGAAGTGGCTTAGAAAACATGACTAACATGGCTACATAAGCATCCACAGTGTGCTACTGTATAATAGTTGAGGTGACTACATGGAACCAAGAATATTGCAGTGTTCAAGTCGTCTCGTTCACAGGCAGTGGTGCTTCATTGCTGTGCTTCCTAAGCAGCTTAATGTTGATCATTACAGAAATTTACATGAGCAATAAAAAAATTAGTAAATTAGTCTGTACTTACTAAATTCGGATATCCTGAGATAGATGCTGTCTAGAACACGTCACTGAATCCCTTTTTTACCTCCTGCTAGTGGGGCAGAACAAATACCTGCAGAGGTGGGCTTCATTTAGCAGATACGAGGGCATCATTATTTTTGCAGCAAAGCAAGAGATTTTCCAGTCTGTCAGTCTTGATTGCTTTTGTCACAGAGCACATGGAAAGGATAGAGTTCTTCAATGAACAGATTTCAAAACAATTTTGATTCTGTCCCTCCAGAGTGTCTGCAAACTCTTTTAGATTAGTGACATCTACAGCTTTAGAAACACATCATGACTTGAAATATCCACACTGTTAAGATTAGATTAACTGTTAAGGACATACTTCTGCAAAAGCTTCTTTGATATGACTTCATAGTCTGACAGCAACTTATTGATAAAGGTTCCGAATGCTTCATACCCTTGGCATCTTAGTTTAAATATGGTAGCAGTGCAGGTCTCTGATCTTTAACCCTGGCATGTAAACCAGAAGGCCAGTGTTTCATAGATGAGTACGTGTCACTCCTGTTTCACATCTTACTAGTGTAAAAATCTACCTGAAGAGCTGCTCTTTAGATTTCTGTCTTTGACAGTCACTTTGGTGCAATATACAGCTCTATAGTTAGAAAGTACACGTGCAGTCTTGCTTGTACTTCATTCTCTTCAGCATGATTGTCAGATGGTGCATGACAACTGACAAACCAGTTAAAGGTAACATCTGAGTCAGTGAGCCTAAATAATTATGCCCAGCCTTTAGCATGTGTCTGTGCTTTGAGATAAACCCTTTTGAAACGGAGTCTCAGAACATCAGTAGGAAAAAAAGACAAGCTATGGCTTTTGTTCTTTCTGTTGCCTTCATCTTCCACTTACCTTCAGCAGTTTTTGATATTTACTAGCGGTGTCTAGGAAGATGTTCACAAAGCTTTATTTTTTGTAATATTTTCCTCCACCTCTTCCAAAATCAACCGTTGGGAAATAACCATGGTGACGCAGCTAAAGGTAAGTCTGCTGCACAGTTAGGCCATACGATTGGCGTGGAGTCTGAACAGATTCCCTCCTGTGTTGCTGTGCTGTCACTTGGTCTATTCTCACCTGTGTCTCTGTGGGTAAATTGCAACATTCTCTGTGCCAAATGTCCAAGGATTATTTCTGAATACAAAAGGACATTTAACAACTCCTGCACTCAAATGACAGCAAGCACTAGAAGAATAAATTTATTGATTGTATGTAATCTGGGCAAAAGCACTTGTAAGGAAACAGTTGAAACCTACAGTGTAGGCATAGCCATAGTGCAACAGTTCTTTATAGAATAGTCTGCAATAATTTGGATGTTAAAAAGGTGTAAGAGGAGTCTGTAGTCTAGTGCTTTGCTTCTAATTCTGGAATATTCTTCTAACTCGAGTTCTTTATTGTGTCTCTTTCTTTTCTTTTTTCCTCACCCTATTTTTTTTTTTTTGCTTTGCCTTTCTTACTGCATCTTTCCCTTGAACCTTCTCTTCCTGTATGTTACATTCAAGCTGAGAGATGCTCCAGATGCTTCAAATAGCCTCTCCATCACCCTCTTTGCACACTAACCCCACCTCAGCAGAAGATTTGCCTGTTCATCCTGTACAGGGGGAACTTGGCATACTGATACCTCATGAAGACAATGTCAATGTGTCCAAGGTACCCCTGGAGCCAGAGCTATTTAAGTTGCTTTCTTCACTTGGGGCAGCACTGCTTCTCACAGTCAGTAAATCTCAGCTGTCTGAGTGCTGGAATCTCATTACCCTGCTTTCTTCAACCAGCTGCTACAAAGAGCTGAAAAGTAGAAGTCCCTCTGGTGCCCATTATGAGCAGGTTTTGCTGTGTTTGTTTTGCAGAAGCATTCATGATCCACATAAATGACAAAGAAGCTCAAACACACAAACTTGCTGGTAAACATTGAAAAATAACGTGAAGTTTCATATAAACTATGACACAGTCGTATCAATAAACCAGCTCTTGTTTTACTCTGACCGGAAGGATCACTGCTGATGGGCTTTGGCCTGAAACCTGCCAAATACTGCCCTGAATAGTCAAGAAGTACCCTCTTGGACCTTGTGTAGGTTCTTTGATCAGTGGCAAGTTATACTTACCTCACCCTCCTCCTCACTTTAACTCCATGTTGACATGTGAATCGCTATTATCTCTCTTACTTTGGTTGTGTGAATTTACTGACCACTATGGTTAATTTATTGGAAGGCTATAAGTTGGTCACATATGACACTGTTATATGTTTGGGTTAGGGAAGAATATAAATTTGTAGTGTGGTTGAAATCAATGGGCTATTTCATTTTTTACACTGATGTTTAAAGCAATTTGCTCCAATGTTTTAAGTACCCTGGTGTAGAGAAATACTAACATTACTGGGGAAAAAAACCCCGACTCTAAGTCTGTCTGATCAGTGCTTTATGATGCTATTACACAGCTATAGAAGGAAAGCTGTTCACTGTGCATCAACACCCCTCCTTAGATAGAACTGCTAGGTATAAAATAATTTTGAAAATCAGGGATGTGTATATTCTGTTTGTATTCTTATGTCATCTTTTTTATTTTGACAAAAATAAACAAAACAAAAAAAAATCTGCAAAAAGTCACTGGCATAGCTCTGTTTACTGAGTGAAGCATT
Source organism: Vanellus vanellus (assembly GCF_965231255.1). Lineage (NCBI taxonomy): Eukaryota > Metazoa > Chordata > Aves > Charadriiformes > Charadriidae > Vanellus > Vanellus vanellus. Next base: position 8,373,576 of record NC_138919.1, read on the forward strand.
AGTTTTCTTCTAGCTGCTAGAAGAACTGCTTAAAAAGTGCTTTGCGCAGTCCCAGGTGAGAAATGAGGAATCAGAAAGCGGATGGAAATCAGTTCTTTTACACAGCAGTGCTTACTCAGAGTTTTAGGTATACAGGGCTCTGTGCATTTCGTTTATATCTATTTGCTCTGCATAAGGTGATCTGAAACTGTACTGCACTGTGGTTGGAAATCTACCTTTGTGGACGGTGAATCAGAATTCCTGGCATCAGCTTTTTCCCCAAAATTAAATGGATCTATAATAAATCAATTTTCTTGGGAATAAAAATGTCAAATGTTGGCATTTCTAATTAACAAGGCGTGTCAGTTTCTTAAAATTTAATGTGTCCCATGTCTCTACTGAATAGTCTTTTACAGCTGTAATACTGTTCAGTTGACACCTCATAAATAATAATTTTCACATGAAGATTTCTGTATGGGAGACACTTTAGATTATCTGAATGAATTAATACATGAGGATTTTATGCATTGCAGAGAAATGGGTGAAATTAATACTGAGTACTAGAAATCATTAACAGGAAACTATATGACTTTGGATGTAACTCTTAATGTTGTTGATGTTGTTATGCAATAAACCTCTCTTCTGTTAATATCTTATGTAATTGGGTCAACAAAGAAAAACTATCCTGCATTCTAGGAACTCCTTACATGAAAGCAATTTGCTAATTCCTTTTAGGGTAAAGAGAAGAAAGTAATCCTCAGTAGCAATGGGGTGACTTTCCCGGAAGTTTGTATGTGTGTGTAAGTTTAAAAAACAAAGAAACATAAACAACCCCAAGGAACCCTGCAACAGGTGAATTAAAAATTCCTGTTTCCAAGAGGTGATAATGCATGCTATTTTGCCAGAAGTTGTATGTTATAAAGTCTAAGTGCATTTCTGAAGTTGAGAAGGTAAGTTCGTAGAGGGCCAGATGAACCTGAAGCAACTGAAAAAAAAACACACCAAAACCACCAAACCCAAAATCAAACCCCAAACCAGTCAAATAAAAACCCACCAAACCCACTTCTACAATTGTTTTAAAGGTGTTTTATTTAAGTTTTGTAAATAGGGCTCTGATATAAGGAGGGCTACTGATTAATCACTGTAGTTATTGGCCTTGGAGGAAAACAAGAGTTTTGGGGTCTGGACAAAAATCAGACCTGTTCAGTTGATCGGAGTTTACCTATTGGTCAGAGTGGGGGAAAATATTCTGCTTCTAGGGGAAGGGGAGTGCTGGCTAAGAGTATGCTCTGAAAGACTAAAGTCTCCTTCAGTTTAGTAAGGGGAACATTCTCTTGGAGGTAAACAGGGTGTGAAGGGCCCATTGTTGATTGAGGCTTTACACAGGCTTGGGGTGAAAAAGGAGATTCCTAGAACCCTTTTAATCTCCTGTTGCTCTGTTGCTTTTCTGTCTTTTACAGTTTCCCCCCCCTCCCTTCCATCTTTGTCTTACAAAGACAGAAGCAAAAATGTGTAAAACCTTTGTTCCTTTATTTCTAAGGGGTATTGGAGGGCAGTGAACTATTTAACTATCCTGGTAATAGAAACTGATAATAATCTGTCAACAGGAAAGGAATTATTCTCAGCTTTTATTATTTATTTGTAGTGCGGGTAGCACCTGGAGGCCTTGATCAGACGCAGCAGCGGTGTTTGTCAGCATAACAAATGGGCAGTCCCCACTTCAAACTCACTACCTCAGAGGCAATAAGAGTAAACTCTTCCTTGAAATGGGAAGGTGTACAAATGAAGAAGGGAACTGACTGTGTAGCACGTGGTCTTGTAGAGAAATATGGGGAAAGGGAGCTTGTGCCCGCTGTCTTTCAGTGCCTGAGCATGTGCCCTCTGTTATTGAGTAAGGCATGCTGTGTTCCCCAAAGTAGTGATACAACTGCACTTCCCTGTAATTTTTCACTCTATTCATAGAGGGCTGACCTTATGTGTAATACTTTTGATGTGGGTTTTGGGGCAGGCAGAGGCAGTGGTGCTTGGTGTAATTGTGGGTTGGTTGGTTGGTTTTTTCACCGTTATGTCTTTCTACTACAATTTCTCTCTTTTGAGGTGATTGAACTTAACCAATCTCTAATTCACAAGTCATGAATGCTCAGAGTTTCCTTAAGGATGCTTCACTTGCTCAGGCTCTGCGCTGTGACCACGGTACTGATCAGAAGCAAGAAGACACAGACTAGTATCGAGTATATTGCACTTTTCTGTAACTACTTCCCTCATGCACTTACTTATCTAGTTCTGTTCCAGATAGGTTTTATTTTGTTTTAAGTTAGGTTTAGCAGTCGGTAACCTTTGTTTATCCCAGGAAATTGGCTGCTAGCTTAAGGCTGTCAGTTCCGGTGCACACACTAGCTAACTTTGTGCAAATTTTTCTTATTCTCAGTACCCAAGCTTGAGGTACCAGGCATTCTTCTGTTTACTTGGCATATGTGATGTGGGTACATTTTTATTGCCCACATTCCACCTCTTCATCAGTCTCATTCTCTGTTTTCATCTCATTTAAAATGTCAGGATCTGCCACTTCTCTGCCAATTTCATGATGGCCTACACTGGCAAACACCCTAAATTGTGCTATAGTCATTTCTGCAGGTGGAGAGGGCAGTGTCTCTTGATGTTTCTTTTGGATTATGTCAGTTTTGGTGTTCGGACACTGTGTATTGAAACTGCATTTTCTATCAGTCTTAATCTCTGAATCTGATTATTTGGGATGGAAGCAGAAACCTGTGACTGAAAGGGACCTATTTTTAGAATTAAGTTCACTCAGTAACATGCTGTTGTGTTACGTTATCTTTTATGTTATACAATTGTTTTGTCTGTTCGTATTTCCTGGTCGGATAAAAAGTAAGGGGGTTTGGTTTGAGGTGCAGCCTTGAGTGACAAAACAAACTATCATTTGCATGGATCTATAAACTTCCCCCAAACTTCTAGTGACTTGCCATGCTCAGGAAAGAGAAGTGAGATATCTAAATGAGAAACTTTCTCAGTATGGCACGTGATAGTTGCCATTTCTGCTTTCCAACAAGTAGGCTTTACTTTTTATGTATCATGATTGGAAAGTATTTTTACTTAACTGAATATAAATACTTTAATGTTGAACAGTGGGAGACAAACTATCAGACCTTTCTTTTCACTGCCTCTTATGGAGCCATGCACAAAAGATTGTACCTTCCTAGTATTTGGTACCCCCTTTATACTGCAGTGAAATTATTCTAGATGTACAGTAGTGGTAATTGAAGCATATTGCAGTCGCACAGGAAATCTCACACTTGTGGAGTGCAGCATTTCTCCTGACAAATACCCATTGCTATTGAGGGGATACAGTACACGGAGGGCAGCAAAATCTCCTGTTGTTTGCTGAACCATGATGTTAATGAATTGTGTGCTCTTAAAAAATAAGAGAATGTTTAGGTTTGCAGTTAGCCAGCTCTCAGCCAAAATAATATTTTATCCTGGTCTCCTGTGGCAGGCTTTGCAGCAGAGATCAGCAGTGGAACCTTGCTATCTACATTGCATGCTGACACCCTTCTTTCATGCAAATTATGACTTTTTCTGTGAGCAAGTGATAAGCTTTTTCAAACGATGTGGTAACCCAACAAATAAAAAGCTTCCGTATTCGCATGAAGGAGTGGCTTCTTCTGTATGCCTCTTAGTGATCTTAATTTCCATGTGACTAAATGTTGATCTTTTAATGATTTAGCTGTGATGGGTGATAGAGAAATGAGGGACAAGCAAGAGAAACTGGCACATCGTTGCTTGTAAATGAGCTCATTTGAAAAAATACATAAAATAAATTTCAAAAGTCAACTGAACTGACTTTCTCTTTGAATTAAGTTGTGTTATATTCTCCTTGTTATTATTTTTGTCATAAAAATGGCTGGATTTCTGATTAGGAAACAGATCATCAAATACAACTTGACTGAAGTATATAAGAAAAATAATTGGCGAAACCCTAGAAAACTTAAGTTACCTATTGTTTCCTATGCTGCTTATTTCACATTAAGTATTTAGAGAGCACTATTAGTGAATTTAGTGGGATAATAATTAAATGTTCTATTAGTAAGGTAATGTTTATTGTAAAATATTTTTCACACTTCCACTGTTGGAATGCAGAAATCTCAAAGGTTATCTCGGGAGGAGCAATAGGGAAAGTAAACCACTAACTTGGCCTCATGGTCTAGACTCTGAATGCCCTTGCTTCAGTAGATGTAGAATTATTCCAATAGGTTCAAGTATTATTCATTTTAACTAAGTTATTTCTCTCTAAATGACATTAGATCTGATCCATATATGACAAAAATAAAGGTGTATGGGGGGACTTGTAGAAGGACAGTTAATAAGACAAGGAGAATGTTAACCAGGGTATTGATTCTTGTAAAAATGTCACAACGACGATCTATTAAAGGCATAGAATTTTGATTATTGCAACCTATGCAGTGCAAGCTGTTTGAATCTGACCTAATTTGTTTACAATAGTATTAAAGTCATTGACTTATTTTGCTGTAAAACAAATGAGAGTTAAGAATCCAACTGAGGAAGACTGTTAATACCATGTGAGATTTTAGTTCCCCACTAGCTTAAGATCTGATTTCACTAAGAGATTCTTTTGAGCAAAACCACTATAAACCTTATGACTGTTTTCACAAGAAAAGGAAAGTGCCACAGTAAACTTAAAATCATGACTTTAGACTCTCCAGCAGCAAGGGAATCCTCTACCTGAAATTGTTCTCCACTGAGATGGTAAATCAGGCTTTTACTACCGAAAAAGCTCTGCTGGCATAAGTCGGTGATTTTCCTCCATTAGATGTTACTGCTTTACAGCAAATCTGTTTTGTACGCTCTTCATCTTAATCAGGAGAAACTTAGGTGAAGGTAGGAAGAAAAGGTTGTAAAAGCCTCTGGAAAACCTTGCTTAGTTAAAATCAGTGGTAGCCAGACTTTTTCCCTGAACATTGCTGAGCACAGTACTTTGTAAAGAACCAGTAATGACAGAGATGTTAAAACCTCAAACTTTTTATTGTCCATTTTTCTTCAGGTATATTTTCCCATAAAATAAAAAATTTAATGAAAAGGGAAACACTGTTATATTATCTGAAAGATGTGAGCTTTGGACATATATGTGACAATGCCTGCAAAAGCAAAAAGACAAGAAAACACCACCACCCCCCACCCACACCACCCCCCCCCCCCCAAAAAAAAAACCACCAAAAAAAGAAAATAAAGGTGCCGTGAACCTTCAAAAAATGTGTCTGTATCTAAACTCAGACTAGACAAGCTTATTGTTTTTGCATTACATTCAGAGCGCAGCTCGTGTATATGTCTTCACATATTTGCTGAGGACTAAATCCCCTTGCTTAAGGGGCTTTATTAAAAATTCCTTCTCAATGAGCAGCAAGTAGGGGTGGCAAATTTAATAATCGCCTTGTTGTAAAAGCTACAAGTAAAGGAATACAGATGCAGCATCATGGTGACTTTGATACGGAAAATACTAAGGATTTGTGGTGGTGGTGGTATTTTATGCATACTATTTCACCCTTTGATGTTAAGCATGCACAAGGAGAAACCTAGCATAATGACTGGGATGGTTTTTTCTTTCCATTTGTAAATATTTGTATCTGTGGACTCTATATCTGACAGTTTTAGCTGTGACAAGTCACAAGACTTTGTTTGCACAGTCAAACAAACAGGCCTCCTGGATCACTGGGCCATCCCGTATGTCACAGCTGAATATGGCAGAATCAATCAGGGGAAAAAAACACACATACAGGTGTTGCAGGTAGAGATTCAGTGGTGGTATTTTACCTGAAGTTTTGAACTAGAATTAATAGAATGATCATGATCTCAGAGCAGTTTCTCTTTGAGAGGTGTCAATTCTGATTTATAATTACATACTGCCATCAGTTATGGCTATTTGTAGAATTGCAGAGCGCTGTAGGTTGCAAAGGGCCTCTGGAGGTCATTCCAACTCCCTCTTTAAAGCAGGACTGCTCAGATTCAGCCTATAAACAACTTATGTGCCTCTGCATAGAACAGGCAGAGTTTGAGAAACAGCCTTGGTATTTATTTAGACCTAAATAAAACACTCAGTCTTGATGGAAACTTGTAACTTCTGATAAAAAACTTTTGTGTCTGTTCTGGTGGTCTAGAAATGTGTGGGATAAACTTCAGGCATTCGCGTGTGTTATATATTGCTAGAGTTGCCTTTGCCTCCAAGTTTTATATGAAATGCATCTTTTCAGCTTGGAGGCGAAGGCAACTCTAGCAATATGTAACATATGAATGCCTGAATTTTATCATTCACGGTGGACCAAAAGTATCAGCCTGTTGAGTTACCTGCATAATCTCACTGTTGTAAATCGGATTTCAAATTTGAAGACACAGTGAGGCAGACTATAGAATCCTCCTGCATGTTAGAATATACTGTGAGATGGAACTGAGGAGGTTACTATGAATATAGATAAGTTCCTGTATCTATTCCAACGGAAATCAAAGCTTAACTTTTGTATTTCCCACCTGTAGTCGAGCCAGCTCTTTTAGCTCTAGTCAGGAACCCTTAATCTGGCAAGTACAATGTCTTTTATATATTTTGTTCTCGGTGAGAAACTTTGAGCTAAAATCGAATACAACTTGGATGAAATTTGCACATACCTTTAGCAGGCACTGAGGTTCAAAGAAAAATGGGCCTTTGAAGTGTCTTTGGCGGTTACATGTTATAATGTGGTGACTGCTTTATATGTGTAATGGTCCTCAACTGTGTGGATTTGGAAGCACCAAAGAATTGTGATGCTAACAGCAACGATGGGTGATCTCGTTCAGACACTTTGATATGTTTCACGAACATTATAATCTGGATGTTTTTTCCAGTGCTCAGATGCACTAAAAATGGCTTAAATGGTTAGCACAGCAGCCTGTGGTATGGTTGTGCTTAAACACAGATGAGCCCAATAGGATAGCATTTACTGTGTTCTCAAATATATTGCATAGGTGTATTGTGTGACATGAGAAAGCTGTCATCAGAAGAGGGATGCTGATCAAATTCCAAATCTGAGAAAGCTCTTTAAAACTTCCCTTGTTTTTACTGCTTTAAATAGTGTAAGTTGCAGAACTATTAAGAAAAGTGTTCTGCAGTAATTAAAGCGAAGAAAATGCCAGCATGCACAAATGTGGGGGTGGGGGATAAAATACAATAAAAATCAGTCAGTTCAGAGGGAGAAATGCAATGAATGGGCAGCCTAGCTTTTCTGGCTGTGTATTGTGTAACTGTCAAATCTGAGGTGGTGTCATATGTTGCTCTTGGCAGCAACTTTGCTTTGGAAAGTTATTTTCAGTTTGGATCATTTCAAAACTGTCTCTGTGACAAACTGTGGTGTGAGGGACAAGTACAGCTGGCTTGGGCAAAAGATGTCAGAGGAACACAGACATTTCTTACAGTGGCTTTGCTGCTCAGGAGAATATAATATGTAAGCACGTCCTACAAGAATGTCTATGCAGGGACTGAATTCTTTCTAGCAGCTTAAACAATGCTTAACATCTGTATAGGCAACCTTACTCATAATTAAATTGGTCTTAATTTGGTTTGATCTAAATTACAGTGAAGGTGAATTAAGATACATGAAATAAGCTGTTTAAATTCTGAATTAAACCATCTATGTAATTTTATGCAATTTAATCAATGTCATTCAAATTCACAGACTTAGTTAAAGTAGTTAGCTTTTCTAAGATCCTGAAGTGCTGTGATGGCAATTTGAGTCTGCAAACTCTTATGGGGTGCAATATTTGGGGAATACAAAGGCAATATTTTTCTAAAATCCCATTGACTAAATTTAAATAGTTCCTATATTATCTTTACAGACAAAGGTCAGATTGAAGAAAGCATGAATGAACTTGCTCTGAGTTGACAGAAAATGTTCTTATGCACCCAGAGAAAATGACCAGTAGAAGTTTTTGGGTTTGTGCCAAGTGCAAAGCTTGCTAATGAGTTTTATCAGAGTTTAAAGAGTGAATGGAATTCCGATACCAAGGCTGAATATTTTTTGGCACTGTTTCAGGGCAAAGCTAAGAGATCAAGATAATGAAGTATAAAAAATAAAAATATTTTTATTCCTTTATTTGAACTGAACTGAATTTACACGTCATTTTTAGATTTAAAAGAAAGATCTGTGAATTAATTATATCCTCAAGAAATGCAGAGAATATCAGAAAACATTTCTTCTTTTGAGTTTATACTATAATATAGATTTCTCTTTGATATACTGCTTTGTTTTAATTGGATGGTTTTGTTTTAATCAGACAGGTTTTCTGCTTTTATATAATGTAGTAAATTTTAAAATACTTCAAATAAATTTTGCCTGACCCTCTTCTCCTTCCCTTTCCTATTTTATATGGTAGTCAGAGGCTAATTACCTCTGCATTCTGATCACGGTGGCCATTTTTTCTTTCTTTCCCCCTTCTCCCCCTGAACGTATTCTAGCATTTGTAGGACATTTAATTAACAAGTTGAAGGGAAAAAAATGGAATTAGGTCTATGATGCAAGCTTTCACAGGGACTCTTCAGGAATTTGTCCATGCACTAAACTGATTTCTCTGCTCGTGTTTCTCTTGCTTGAGGGAACTTTGCTAAGGTCTAGCCAATGTCACTACAATGTCTGTCGTTATTAGAAAACACCAAGAGAAGGTGATTTAAGTGAGAAATATGGTAAATTACTGTAAAAACAACTTGAATGCTTTGACAAGTGTTATTTTAAGGGACTCAAAAACAAGTTATTACTTAATTCTTCAACTACGGCATCTTGTTCCATGCTGGAGCATTGGAACTAGGGCACTTGTGGGTATTAATAGTTACTACTGTTACATTTGCAGTGTACTGAATTCTCACTCAGAATGAACTATAAATTGGGAATACATGTTTTTGAGTATCAGTCCATTCTTACAAGCTGTTCTTCAACTACGATTTGGGTTCAACCGTATATATTAACAAGAACTAGGAATAACTTGATTGTTTGCCAGCCATTCTTGATTCTTTTGAGAGAAGAAAAAGGAAAGAGTCTCACTTTTTCTTAAGGGGTGGATGCACGGGGTTCTCAGAGCTGGTGAGAGCAGAAAGTGATGATACGTTTTCACCCTCTGAAATATGATGGTCTGGCCTATACACTTCACTCCAGCAATGCTTTTCAGTGTCAGTAAGTAAAGACAATATGAATGCTACTTGAATACTACTTCTTCCATGGAAAAACCTTGTGACATTTTACAGACCCACAGTGTCCTCACAATGTTCCTGTGAGTAATGAAATGTATGTGGACATTGGTTTTGAGCAAGGATTTGCTCAAGATAGTGATTAATACCTGAGTTTTTTTAAGAGACTATCTGTTATCTCACAATGACCCTACTTAGTTTTATTTTGAAAAAAAATGTTTGTCCTTTTCCCAAGGGAGAAAGTCCTTTTGAGAATATATTTTCCAAAACTCTTCGTGAAACTTGTGTTTTTTGAGAGGTTATCCAAACTGTAAGCATCACATGGAAACCTTTTTACAGGTTTTTACACCTGCAGAAAGGTTACATTTCTATTTTACACGTGTATATACTAGAGTTCAGTAGATACAGTCATTTTAAGACTAAGAACAGAACAGAGAATTCTTCAACAGTGACATGTTTTTTTCTTAGGAGGAGTTACTTCATGAATTAAACAGCAAAACCACTATGTTCTATGTAATCTCATCCTCTTGTTGGCTTGTTTCACGCTGCTTATATTGGAAATAAATTCAGAACTGTCTTGAAAGCTCCATATTGTAGCTCATCTAAACATCTAATACAGCCTTAATGGGGCCCAGACTGTGCAGTTGCATGTCTGTTTTATAAAAGCCACCAGATGCCTTCTAAGACATTACCCGCTAACTGTTCAGACAGTTTTTTGCTTATGGTTTCCTTACCTTAGCAAACGCTTTACAGTGAAGGTGTTAAGCCACCGTTTAATGTAGCTTTTCCAGCTGTATAAGGGAGTGGAAGGAAACAAAAGAGAAATTAAACTAGAAAGAAGGAAGATATGAGGTTGTGGGTTTGTTTTTGTTTTTTTTCTTAGACAATAGAAATCATAGAAAAGAATGATTCATTCCTCATTTTTTTTACACAGTTCTGATTTCCACTAGTTCAGTTAAGATTTCCCACTGCATATGTTACCTCAAAGTAATGACATTCATGTGCTGGCTATGGTATTCCTACCAGTGATATTTTCTTTAGACATATGCAGTGTTCACAAATACACAGTGACTAAGATGTCCCAAGCACATGACAGTTGTGTTTTAGGGAAATAAACATCAAACTCAAAGGAGGAGGTTGCAATTATGTTTCTTATACACCAGACAAATCTACCTCTAACCCGGCAGTGGGTGATTTAGAGGTAGGAGTTGATTTTCAGTCCTTTCCTTGACACATCCAGTAAATATTCTCCTTCCCTATTACTGAGTGTTTTCTGTCTATATCAGCAAGTTTGGGTTTTAATGCATCAAATATGAATACAGTTGGCTTGAACAATCTGAAAAAAAAATAAAATATTTATGACTTTGTGGTGATTATATCAAAATACTTCAACTTACTGATCACTTTTCTCTTGGGAACCATTTTCTACCTACAGTAATGAAGCCCAGGACTTGTCTCACTCATTTCTCTTTATATCATCCTAACAACTGAGAGAAAAGGAAGCTGTCACTAGGTGATAGACTTCTGCCAGACTTGACTGCCAGTTGAGTCTGCGATGTGCTTCTGTGCATATTTTTTCCTGTGTTTTTACCTAACATTTCATAAGCGTTGTGTTGATGGAGTAAACTTTAGTGTCTGTGTTCAATCTGTAGTTATAATGCCAGATTACATCTGTGATCTTTGAGGCAGTGTCTTTTAAACAAATGCATTCCTTACTACAGTCCAACCTGTATTGAGTTGTTTGCAAGTATCCTGAGGGCTGTTCTTCAAGGATCATTCATTCCAGTACAACCTGACTGACCTCAACCCCTCTGCCCCCTTCACATTTTATGAAATAATTCACTAGAGAGGAACTTGGACACTCACCACAGAGATTTGGTATTTTTCATCATTTCAAATGGTCAGTGAACAGAGTCTAAAAATGATTTTAACACAGCAGCCCTGACATAAGACAGCAAACTTCTGTTTCTGCCGTATGGCAATCAAAATATATGTTTGGCTAACCAGCTGCAGATCACCCACGTCTATTGGATATTGATGAAGATACTCACCTAAAACATGGCTTAGTCATATTATTATGCTTAGTCTTATTATTCTGAGATCTTTAAGTGAAAATCCAAGAGAGTACGGAGGAAGGCAGCCTCATCAAGTATTCAGTACCTGTGAAATGATATCCTGAATATCAGAGCATTTTCCGGAATCAGAGCTCAGAAAGACTTTTTGAATGGTTTTATAAGAATCATGAGAGTCTCTGCTGACATCTATAGTTAGATAATTGTTTTGAAGCCATAGTCTATCCCTCCTACAATTTTCCCATTGATATATGCTGCTTTTCATGTTTGTGGGGAGAATTAGTGGATAATTTCTAAATCTATAACATATAACTATAAAAATGTTGTTTCTTGCCTCATTTTTATTGTATGCAATTGTCTTTCATTCATTCTGATCCAGTCCGTTCAAAATACATTTATAGTTGATCCACAGCAGCACAATTTCATTTTAACTTTCAAATATTTAATTTTAAACAAATTTATTTAAACTTTTGAGTAATTTGCTGAAAGCTTTCCTCAGTGTTAATGCAGTGCTTACACGTAGGATGCATGATACACATTTTGTGTTTATCATTTGAAATGAGTTTGTGAACCAAGTTCCATCTGTATGTGATCCATAGTGCTGAAAAAGATTTTAGAAATGCATTTCCATTTTGTTGTGTAGAAGTAGAGGGAAAGTGGCAGCTGGACAGCCGTTCCACCTGCATCTCAGAAGACTCATCATATTACTCTGATACTTGGGAAATTCAGCGTCATCCCCTTAACTCCTGTACACTGATCTTAGAAGGCAGTGATCATAGTGCCAAGCAGTTCCGATTTAATTCAGCAACAGACATGAGCGTTTTGTAGTCTCTCTGCCTTTGGCAGCACAGAAAGGAAAGGGATGACTATAGCTGTAGTTATGTTGCCTTTTCCTTCCCCTTAGGCTGGTTTATTTTAATATTAAAAGTACAAATCCAATACTGTTTGTATTTAAATTTGTTTTTCATCTCAGGAAAATGCTGTCTACACCTCCTTCTGGTGTAACAAAGTTTCTGAACTAGTTTATTTGGGTACAATTTGATGTTAAATTACTATGGGCAGCAGCATAAATAATGTAATAAGATTCCTGGACATGTATGATAAATTAGTACTATCACAGCTTTTCTCTTATAGTCAGCATACTGTTGTTTTGTTTTTTTTTTACTTCGTGCTGTTTGCATTTTCATTAGATGTTTGGAGATTAGAAGAATGGTGATATTTGCAGAAGAGTTTTGGATATTAATAACTAAGACTAGGTGAATTATGTATAGATTATAGAAGCCTAGACAAAATAAATCAGTGGGAGGTTTACAGTCTGTATCAGTGAGGCCAGGACTTATAATGTGACAGGTAAGAGACAAACATTTTAACTAGAAAAACGTGTCTTGTATTCTTAGCCATAAATTCAATTATCACGAAGGGGAGAATAGCTAGATTTGATGAATACACGAAAGCATTCAGAAATCATGCTCTGTTTGTCTAATAAAAACCTATTTAACTTCAAACAATTTAAAGTCGGTTATGGTTCCTGAGTATTCTACGTGAAGTTTCAGTGAGCACGAAGAAAAAGCAGCAGAAATTACCAGACCCACCAAGTCCAGATACTTAAAATGAAAGATTTGTTCATATCTCAAAGTATTCAGAAACAGCAAATGATGAAAAGCTCTTAAAATAGCAATGTGCTTGTACATAAGGGTATAAACAACCCATAAGGTATTTCATGTCAAATTAGCAGGACAGGTGGGAGGAACATAGTATTCTGTTACATACTATTGGACTGTCAGATGGCTTGAAGTAGGAAAAAAAAGTTGGTGGACTTAATTACTAAAAGCAAGATGCAGGGGAAGTATGAGGAAAAATTGTCTGATACAATTTTAACCACTTTATAATATTAATCAAGAATGCAAAATAATATACACATTATGTAAAACGAAAATATTTTTTCTCTGAATTATGAATACTTTCTGGTGTCACAACAGAGCTTGAAAAATTACAAGTATTTAGTTGAATATTAATCAAGAAAGCATATTTTCAGATTAAAGTCGTTTCCATACCTGAAGAGGTATGCAGGGGTTAGGTGTAAAGGAAAGCATGTATTTTAGTAATGTCAGCATATATGAAATAATTTGGGTAATCTTTTCAGAGGTATATTTTGTCAAAAAAATTTCTCTTCCATGTTCTGAAAATGCCACTGATTACAAAATTCGCTGAAGTATAGCATAACACCAGTGACCGGGAGCTTGTAGGCATTTTTTAGTATTCATTTGAAAAGACTTTAAGCAAAGCAGTGGAGGGTCAAGTTCCCAAGAAGTGAGAATATGGTTGATGAGTGACAATCATCTATTCCAGATAATATTCAGAGCTGGTGTGAGAAACTTCTTAAACAGTGATTTTTAATGCCTGTGACCTCTTCATCTTCCTGCCACCAAAGAGCTGTTTGTTACTCATATAGTGGTCTTGACAGTCATGGATCAGTCCTCTACTTTCTCCTCCCTCACAGTGCAAGCAAAAAAAATTTTACATTAATACTAACAGATCTCCATCTGAAAGTGGAATTGTGCCCATGAGGTCTTCAGTACAGAGTTCAGAGTTTGGATCTTTTCTCAATGCACGTCGCATTCAGCACTCCAGTCAGGCAGTAAGTGCAACGCACTATTGCACTGTAGAAGGACCATCAGGACGACTTTTGAAAAATGAGAATGTCAGTGTCACTGAGCTGGGTAACACTAGAAGAGCCCTTTCCTTTCACTAGAAATTGTCACAGCCACTCAGTACCCCTGGAAAGAAAAAATGTTCCTTTTGTACCACAAAATGAATGTGCAACAGATCATCGTGTATTGCCAAGATCTTCCTACACCAATAGTAAGTTCAGCAGGTAAGCCTGAAATTTCTTTTTTCACCTAATTTTCAGTCCCCGTATACAACTGCAGAAAAAGCTTCAAGAAGAGCTAGGGGTTGCCTATGAGATACTATAAAGAAAGTTCATATTTTTCACAACCCCATTCTTCAGACCCATCCATCTTTCCTTATTATGCTCAGCACTTTAGTGCCTGAAAAACTTTGACAGCTGCTATTCCAAATCTCAAGTAAAATCTGGTGGTGTAAAGTTCCCTATTTTCCTGCACAATAGAGGTGCTTAATTACATGCAATATTCACTGGCTGCTTTTTTTGGTTTGTTTACCAAAGTTATTTATCATGGGTTAATTATCATGTGTTATTACCACAGATTGATCTTGGATATTCTTTTAGAGGCAGTAACAGGCATAGCAATTTCAATCCTCGTAGAAAAGTGCATCAGTAATAAGTAAATGTAATATTATGATAGATTATTCCAGTGAGTTATGTTTTTTGTCTGTCCAAAGTAAGACAAAAATGTTAAAAAAAAAAAAAAGTTTTAACAGGGTAAAACAGCTGAAATATTTAGTATGAAAACAGCTTAAACAAACAAAAAAAATTATTCCACAGTACCAGTCTTGTGAGACATGATCTATCTTAAAAGAATCCAGATAAGTGGGATGGATATCTTGGGGTTTTATTGGCTCTCAGGGTTTTTGTGTTTCTATTATTTAGCAACTTTCTGCTTTGTGGACTGAAGGCAAATTAAAAGTACATTTTGGTTAATGTGAACTGTTGAACTTTACAAACAAAATGGAGGAATCAGTTCAGTTTCTTGTTAAATGTGTAATCTAGATGTAATAAGCTTTCAAGTTTTGTTATCCATTACAGCAAATAAATGAACAGTTTACATAGTTACAGAAAAAACTGGGCATTAGATCAATTTGCAACTCTTTTCAAGGGCACCTTTCAGGTTATAGGCTTTACATTCTTACCATTGTAAAAAATAGGCTTTGGCATAGAAAATCTTTTTGCTTACTGTCTAAAGTGGGCGCTAACAAATCCACTGAAATTCGTTACTCCCATGACTTTCTATAAAGGAACAGATGACGCGTGTGAAGAAGTAGAGGATATCCCCCATGTTCTCTGTGAGAGCAGATCTGGACTGGTGTGGGAAATGCTGGGATTTTCCTGTTAGGATTATGTGGCAAGGGAAAGGGAAACACAAAGGAAGCAGCAGAGTCCCATTACCTCCCAGAGTTAATCCTGACCTTACCTGGTTTATTAATCACTCCTTACTTAGAAATTTGTTTAGAGTTGGAAAGTAGGTCAGAACTTCTTAAATAAAATGCTATTTCCTCGTTCCCAAATCACTTCAATTAAGACTCCTTTTCTGTAGTAACCAACTAACAGTTATCAGAAGAAGAAAATTGTTTAAGAAGAAAATTCTACCTTTCTCTCCTAGTGCTCTCAGGTCTGATATTACTCTGCTGTGACATGAAATCTTCCATTTTCTGCTGGGCAAATAAAGCAAATTCTCCAACTTACATCAGAACATGTGCATGAATGCTGGCATATCTAATGTTTGACACATTTGTTATAAACAAAGTAGCAGATGTTACCTTACCCACGTATATTAGTTCATTAGAGAGCATATTTATTTCATTTTAATTTTTAATGTTAACTCTTACGTGCATTGTGCTGCTAACAGAAAAGCCAATCTGGCATTAAAGCTAATGCTCTATGATCCATATTATTTTGCATGTTGTATGAGATGTTGGGTTATTTTTTCATAAGGCAGCGGGGCTGCTTTTTCCTTAACTCGGAGCATAATAATAATGTCCTTGAATGTAATCTTCTTCTTAAACTGGATTGCTTACAACATACAGTAATGAAAAGTGTTTGTATGTTTGTTATATACGTAAGGTTCAGAAAGAGGAGCAGAAGGAAGTTTTGAGCGGGAAGCTGGGCTAGATAACCTCTTGAGGTCCCTTCCAGCCTGAATTATCCTATGGTCTATCTGAGGTGGCTAACAAATACTAGTGCCACAGGGAAACAATGAGGTAATGATTCACTTCTGCATCAAAGCTTGATTCAAGTCATCCATGAAGTAGGTTCATTGGTCTTAGCCTGAAGGCGCAGCTTTGATCCCGCAAGCTTCTCCGATGGGGTAGTCCTCTGTAGAGCTTCACCAAATGCAACTAGTCAACCCTCTGCACCTATGGTAATCTAGACATTAAATGGAATGAGTTGTCACGCTCATCTCAGAGCTTCTATCTGACCTTAAGCCGGTTCTTGAGGAATTAACTATTAGTGTGTCTTTAGGACGCCTGACCCAAAACTGTCGTATGCCCAAGAACAATTACTTGGCTTCTGGTCTTGGAGATTCAGTGATGTCTACAATCTGTTGGAAGAAGTTGTACCTATGAGATTGCTGATTAAATAAGCAGTGCACATACAGTAATAGAAACCCTGATTCTAGTTGATGAGGTCTAATTATGACCTCCAAATTATGAGGTCTAGCTGTATTTTATCTTTGAAATATCTTGGTGAGTCATCCATGTACGCTTTTATTGCTAAAAAAATCTATTGGGGACAAATTACTAAATGATAAAAATCAGCTTCACCAGAAGTTACTCCTTCAGTGGGTTAAAAAGAAACCAAGCGCTGTATTTGTACTTTGTACAGTAAAGCAGTAATTTTTCTCTGTGAGGTAAATAGTTTTCAAAACATAAAATGGGTGCTGCTTTCTGACCATGGCAAGTGAATAATGGTTTGGCTGCAGCAGTTGAAATCATAACTTGTTTCCCACCCTCATTCTTATCTGTTTGTGGATTGTGTGTGCATGCACGCGCTTTTGATGGTTTTGTATTTTTTTCATGATTCTCAAAAATTATTCTGAAACTGAGATTCTAGACGTAGATGTGACCGTACCTTTCTATATGGAGTTCTTTTAGCTGGAGTTAAAAGGAGTTAACTAGATAACGTTCAGAATCTGTTTCCTCTTCTCAGCAGCAAGAAAACTAACATGATACAAAGAAGGAATTTTGTTGTACTGCGGAGAGGTCAATTACTGTGGGAATCACTTGACTACATGTCTCTGTTTTAGTTAAAAATGAAATCTTGATTAAAAGTATTAAAATTCTCTGAGATGTTTTGACTAAAAAGGGAAAAATGAGTAATGTAAAGCTGCAGTTTTAATCTGTAGCCAGAGAACTAAGAAAAACAAAATTGCCAATCGATTCAGCAGTATTTGTGACAAAAAATTCTAATTCCTTCCGTTCTTTTTGTAAAGGACAGGAGGAAAAACCTTCATCTATGTACCTGCAAATGATAAAACATATCCAACAAGTTTTAGAAACTATCGATGTTCTTTGTATGATAACTATACTGCTTATTGCCAATCTTTTCCCAGGAACAGACTATATTTTTTTTCCTCATTTAGTAATTTTTAAAACAGGCCTATAGTTTTACATATCATTTTGCGTTAGAGTGTATGGTTCACCCTATTAATGTTCTCACTTCATTCTTTTAATTACAGTTTTACATTGTTATCTATATTCTAATTTCCATGGAATTAGACATGCTAATCCATCCTTTAATAACATGTTTACATTTTGCTTTTTTCAGGATGGGAGTAAATTTAGGTGAATTTTAATTTATCTTTCAGTTCTGCATTTTCTGAAGTTTGCATTGCAGATTGATATATTTGTGAATGTATGCATATATCTGTACCTATATAGGTGTGTATCATAACACGCATACTGAGAATCAGTGAAAACTCAGTGTAGTTTTACAGATTCTCAGGCACTGTTTCTTTCAGAATTAATTATTTCCGCTGTGACTGCGGGGTAATGAAAACCATTAAATGGATGTCTTAGGAACTATTGGTAGTGTAGCCGCTCCTGGAACCGCTGGAATGTATTCCCTTGTAGAGGGGAATTGAGTGCGGGATAGCTCCCTGTGCCAGTGCGGCAATCACCTGCTCAATTGGCTAATATTGCAGGAATTTCTTTAGCTAGCTCCTTAGCCCTGTTTTTATATATGTTTCTGTCCCAGAGAGAAGTGTACTGAGTTAACAAAGGGCGATACTAATACTTGCCTGTAGACAAACCTGCCGTCTGACCACCTCCCAGCATTAATGACTTTAATGGTAGTTTTGAAGCCAAAAGGGAAGACATATGGACGTATATTAAATGTGTCCCTTAAAGAAAGAGAATGCAAGATCTGCCATAGTACGTCAGACCTGTTGTCTGGGTGTCTGGTGTGGCCATAGTTGCCACGAAGTACAAGAAACACATTGCGAGCCATTGGGTAGTCAGGTCTCAGGGTAATAGTGCTTTCTGTCCTGAGGATAATTATTTTATATCTGGAAGTATCAGGGCTTGTACCCCTTTATTTTCTGTTTAGTTGGCGTGCCTCATTAGAAACAGAAACCGTGTGTCAACTACACGATTGTTCCAGTTAATGCCGTCTCCCAGGGGTGTTTGTGCTGGTATGTTCTAGCTTTTTTTCATTACTTGCTTTAGAAATAGCAATATGTAAGGTATTAAAACCTAATTCCGGAAGGTACTTAAGCAAGTACCGTCTTAACGTATATATACAGTCATGCTAATTTCGGCCAGAGTGCTCATAGGTTTAATATCTTGCTGTACTGAAGCTAAAGTGCTCTAAAACCCCTTTTGTGATAAGGCTCACGTTTAGGATGCGGACATCTTTTGATGAATGTTGCTCCAGTAGTTCCTGGATTTTCCACCATCTTTTGTGCCATAGGTTAACATGCCCATACGAGAGCTGACAGAGTGGGATGTGCGTGCACATCTCGCCTTTCTCAGCTGACAGGTTGGCATCTCCTGTTAAGCTACTGTTGCGAATGACCTCTATGGGAAGGTTGAGGTTGACAGCTTGGGGCAGTAATGTCTTAAGCTGCAAAATTCCTTTGAGGTTACGTTGGTACTTAGAGACCTACCAGGAAAAAGTATGAGTGAACAAAGAGCTGCAGATAGAGGACTGTTGTGCAAAGAACACCTGGTCATATTTTTCGGACCCTCCTTTTAGACACCCAGCACAGCAACAGGCATTTGCAATTTGAATGTGCCTTGCACGCAGTGCTTAGGCTCACGGCAGGGTGTTATGCTAAATCTCGTCTTAAGGATCTACCCCAAGAAAGTGTGCCAGGACATTAGGTTGATAGTTAATATCATTTAAGTGTGGTATTCAATTACTCTCTAAGTATTGGATGTTTTATTTCCCTTTTTAAGTTCTACTGGTGATCTACAGTCCCACTTTTAATTTGAAGCTTTACTTCCTTATAATAATTTTCTGCATTTTGCATGCTTGTGCAATGAGGGGCTCGTGCATATTTTTATTCGATCTATTTTTAAAGAAAAAATGGAATACAAGTGGATGGAGGCCACTGTTCTCTTCCACAAAGGAGTAGGCTGCGAGATAGTTGTTGATGATTAAAACTTAAGACATAGTATTACAAGCTACAAAAGATAATGACCAATTATAAAATGCTTCAGGATTCAAAGACTGCACCTTTTCCTTAAGCCTCAGTAGTCGTACTGGATCTAGAACCATGAGGCTGAAGCAGACAGATCATCATTGTCACCCCATTGGGCACTGACACAAAGACCTGCTGAGCCATCAGTCTAGAAAGATTCGTTAAATACCTTTGAGAAAAATGAGTAGAAAATCAAATGGGAACTAACCTGTGTGAGATGACTGGTTTGGGTTTTGTTATTATTGTGTAATTCAGCTTTCCATTGGTGTTAACTTGGGCAAAGGCCCTTCCTGGTGAAATGCTAGTTTTGGATGAACTTCAGTTTTGCAAAAAACTGTCAACCAAGTATTTGTCATGGATACTTTCTGCTCAAAAGGGACAGTAGCTGGGAAAAGAAACCTAGAGAGTTTAAAGCAACGTTGAAACTGTCTCTACAGGCAAGAATCTCTGAAACAGGGTGTTGGTGCAAAGATTAGGAAAAGAGCGATTACTTTGTTTTTTATATGAAAACTGGCACAACCACATGCTGGTCTATACTAGAGTGTTGCAATTACTTGTTACCCCTCAGTCTTGTCAGTATTTTTCATAAACTTTCTTCAAGTCTGTCCTCTTTCTACAGCATTTCCCTATTGTAACATACCCATATTCTAGTGATCTTGCTATTGTAGCAACTTGTAACTAGGAGAGGTTAGGAGGCAGTCTGCCATCAGAAACCGTACAGAAGATTTACTGTTACGCTGAGAAAGGAAAAGAGACTCCTCAGGCTCTTTATTGCACTTTTTTCTTTTTAATGCATTTCTTATACATACTGTATACATTTGCATACATTTTGTTAATCATTCTGGAAATGAAAGGCACTGATGCTGGTGTGGTATGAATCTTTTTTGGGGGTACTGTCTGAGTTCTTTCTTACAGCAGTGTTCCATATGTGAGGGTATTTCAGACAGCAAAAGGATAACAGGCAGAAACACTTTACGGCGGTATTTGACATTTCACTATGTTGCGTTTCTAAAACTAGTACATTTAACTCATCAGTGCATGTTAAAGGCAAAACACTGGTGTCTGAGGGCCAGTCACTACGCAAGTTGCTGGAATTTGATCAATATTGCCGTGCTGGTGTTGTGAGAGAGCTTTAATTTCAAAGTTATACTATTGTTAAGCCCCTATTTGCACATAGCTCTGTATTCCTTGTGTAAGGAAATAAGTTCTGGAGAGCTTTGCAGTGACACAAGGTTCTCGGGGCATCTGAGGAGTGAATTGCATCCGGCAGTGACTGGGATCCGAGCTGGCCTGCGGAAGGGAGAGCGTCTGCGAGAGTATCCACAAGCCACTTCAGAAAAGCAATGGGTTGCACTTAGAAAGGGGAATTGACCTTAGTTAGGTGGATCACTTCAGCTGAAACTTTCTTCTGTGTGTTGTATTATGCAGTCTGTGGTTTAAGAGCCACAAAGATATGCTAATGTCAATTTCTACATGTTGTATTTTAATTTGTTTTTTTTTTTCTTTTAACTTTTGTGTTTATCATTGGAAATGCATGGCGGTGGGTGGGAGATGGTTTGAGCGCTGGAATGCAGCTTCTAGTATGCACGATGAGTCCTGTAAACATTAGGCTGGACCTTGGTTTGGGATAAGTAATGTTGTGAGTATGATTTGTTTTTCAGAGTACTTGTCTTTTCTGAGAAAAAGTGACAACTGCTCGGAATATTCAAAACAGAATCAATTAATCCTAATTTTGAAACAGGCTGCACTGCACTTGTAATAACCTGTAGATAATACTTTATTGGTAAATACTGTCTATAAACTATTCCCATTTGTATGTGTGCTGTGCAGTTTTCTAGCAATTTTAGGAGTCATGAAAGGCGTGAGGTTTTGATTACAACATTATGGTCATACACAAATCACCTCACACTGTTGCACCTGTCTTCCTGGCAGAAGCATGCTTTGTTTTTTTTTTCAAGGGATTGCATTAATATCTCAAGCTATCTCACTTTGCTTTTAAAATTATTACCTAAATCTAGTTTCCTGTTCCTCCTTTATATTGTTCTGTCTTTGATCGCATCTCTATCTGGGGAAAAAACGGAATAGGAAAGATAGCGATTTAATTAGTGGTGATGGCCAGAGGGTATAACTGTCATCGCCAGAATAAATGGCTGCTTTCCAGTTGTAGCAGCAGAACTAGCAAAATTGTATCACCCAATTTATCTACCTGTTATTACAGTCTGGGAATTCCCATGTGTGTTGATCACATACTTACCAGGTGATTGATTAGTCTGCAGTAAGACTCCTGAACCTTTTCACAAACGTTTTCAGTTTTTCCACCTGCAGCATTTCCATTTTGTCACATCTTGTTTCCTCTAGCTTGGAGTCTAGAGAGATCTGTACAACATGCCTATGCAGATTAGATTTGCTATTAATGCACAAGTCCCCTGTAACTGATGTGTCCTTCCATTCTGACTAAGCTGCTGAATTGTTTTCAGTGAAATAAAAATGAGCTCTGCTGTTATTTTCTCTTCAACAGAGATGTCCATTTCTAATTTCCTGTTAGAGGAGTTGTTTATTAAAAAATCTGTCCGTTTATTATTTGTGCTTATGAAGGTGGAGCAACTTCGTATGCAGAACATAATTAGCACTTGGAATTGTTTTGATCTAGTTTTCTCTAGGTAAACTCCTCATTAATAGAAGATTTCTACTGGTGAGAAAACTTGTCTTTCAGACTCTCGGCATCAAAGCCTAAGTGAATTTCATGATTCAGCTAGGTTTTCAGTGCAGTGCAAATGATTTGAAATACCTTTCTCAAACACCACTTTTTATGCTAATTTTGCTTGGGGTTATGGGGGGACGTAGCATGAAATGCAAAATATTTCATGAATAAATTAAATAACTGAAGCATAGAACTTCTCCCTCAGTTTGAGGACTTTATAGGAAAGTAACACACAAAACAATCCTCTTTTGGCTGCACATTAAGATATGGAGAAGAGAACGGAAAAATACCTGTCATTTGAATGCCTCCAAACATCTAAGAAAAGGTTTCTTCTAGAAATCTGCCATCTGTCTCTGGTATTTTGAGGTGGTTACATTAGTCTTTCTGAGGCAGCTCTTTCCATTGCTGGTCTGCCCATTATGCCCTATTCCACCTCTTCAAAAACCTAAGAAACAGGACCCCTTTCCACATTAGGGTTCTAGATTAGCTTCAGTTTCACTAAGAATGCAGGTTAGGATGTGGTCCTCATACTAATAGTGACAGACCCCTTCTTTGGAAAACTGGGTACATATTTTATCTATTACTGGTAATAAAACAAATCTGAAGTAATCATGCTTTGAAAACCCAATTGCATTTTCAGCTGCTGTGTTATAATGCTCTATTTACTTTTCCTGTAATGTTTCTGTCTTGTTTCTACGCATGTGTAAATTAAGAACAGAAGAGATTACGAGTTTAATGCAAGGGTTTTCAAAAATTGTAATGATCAGTCAGGTTGTGAAAATGTGAAATCTGAAAAACCTTCTCTTTTTCCAAGACAAATATTTCTCTGACTACTAGAGTAGTACTCCATTCCCTGTTCTCTTTGTTCCACCTCATTTCAGAGAGTGGAACAATCAGCTTTGTGTTGCTCTTGCTCTGCTAAAAGTTGATATTAATCCAGATCCTTTCAAAAGTGTTACATGTATATAATAAAAATATGTAGGGATAGAAGCACAAACTCCTGCTCCAGGCTCTGTAGAACACATTTGAATGTGAACAACCCTGTATCTTCCATTTAACCATCATCTTAATTTAATTTCACTTGACCTAAGGAGCCGACAGCATCTATCCTCCATATTGATTAACCCGATGGAAAACACTTCTTCACATGATAGCAAGGTGACAGATTTATATCCAGTGAACAAGTACTGATGTGTTTCATTTGCTTGCAGATTGAACTGATAAGGTACAGATTATTTAGACCAAAGTTGGAAGTTAATTCTCATTTACTAGTAATTCTTGCTCAGACCATTAACAAAGACTCTAGACAATTGACAGTTTGGTGGATTTTTAATTGTATTTCCATAGGTAAAACATGTAGTTTCCACACAATGTGCATACATGCTTTATACATATATATATATATATAAAAGATGTACACAAAATATATACACACGCTTTATGTACTCTTAAGACTTTCCTCAGATTTTTTTTTTTGACAGATAATTTAATAAATGAGCCAATTATCAGATTTCTTTTGAATCTAGGTTATGCTTCTCTTATTCTGTATCACATCTTCCTCAAAGAGGAGTAGGCATCTCTAGTGATAAATGTGTACCTTTGTCTGCCTATGTAACTTTCAAAACCCTGGATTTGGAATTAAATTGAGCACCACCTGATCTAGCTTCAATTAACAATTTGCAGAATGGTCATCCTTCTCCCTGTAGTACAGGAAGTCTCCCATAACGTGGAAATTAGCAAATGCAATTGAAACAAAAAAAGTCTTTGAAATGAAAAGAGAGTAAGAATTATAATCCTTAACTTATCCATTATCACTCTCCCCCTTCTGTTTAAGCCTCTTTGCTGCAATAATCAAAACTGCAATTGCTTAGTCACTGATAATCCTACATCATATATTCATTCCTTTATTTTCCTGCAGGCCCTAGAAGTACCTTTTGACCATGATACAGCTTGTCCAGTGATTGACAAGCGTTCTGATAGCTCGTTTCACAGCTTTCTTGCATCTTAGGGGCTGAAATGCTGGAGGCACAAGCTGTGCGGAGAGAAAATCAAGGCTTATCAGTGCTTCCCAAATTCTTGTTTGGGTTTTTCCTCTTCAGCTTCTGCCTGCCTTTACTGATTTAATTAATGCTTCTATGTCCCTAGGTTACATACCTGCTGACTTTAAATCTGTTGCCATTTATCCATTATTAAAGTAACGTTCTATGCCTGATGACTTGGCTGACAGCTATAGAACTACTGCCAAACTCCCATTCCCATCAGAGATCCTTGGAAACAAGGACATTAAAGATTTTTTTTTTTAATGAAAAGGGATAAAATTTATCTTAATAGCTTAAAGTCTGACATCCTGGAGCTCTTTAGAAGCTAATTAACTTACATTGCATTGACTTGGATATTGTCATTTCTCCTGTCGTTCATGTCAGTTGTTGCATTGGAAAAGAAACTCTTCTAAGAGCCACTTGACTCTGCTTTTAATGGTGAAGTTAAGGAAGGTAACCAACGGAACTGGTAATACTATTAGCCTTAAACTTCTTTCTCTTGCTCTGACCATCTTGCTTTGAAGTTTTAATTCGCATCTGTTCTGAAATAACTCACTCTCCAGGGGATGACCATACATCAGAGTAAAAAGGGACTTGCAGTAAAATCAAGAGGAAAGCATTACCATCTCTATGAGCTTCCTGACATTGGGGAAGATCCATTGTACAGCCCGATCTGTGAAAGGGAAAGATCATGTCCCCTTCAGAATAAAAAAAATCCTTTAGCTATTACATATTATATTAAAGCAATGATGTACAATAGTTCTCATTAGCCTTCCTGTAACTCAACAAGCTTAATGACTGTTTCCTCCACGCTGTTGTCCGCTCTGCTAGTCTAGAGTGGGGGTTTCAGTCTTTTTCAAGTCACAGGTTAGATTTTCTAAGAGAAGTGGACCTCTGCATAATAGATTTAAAACTATTGATGAGAGACTTGCTTCTCCTCATAACTCTTCTTAAGGTTGTAGAAGCAGCCCATAGGCCCTTAGATGTCTGCAGATCACGAGTGAAAAAGCCCTAGACTAGGATCCTATGGGACTAGTAGGGTTGGTTTAGGAGGCAGTGGGTCCCTGTCTGTTTCCATTTCTTTATAGCCTTTTTCAGTGTTTCAATACTAGCATTTCTGCACTACTCCCTTTTTTGTCTTTTTGTAACCTTAAGCTTTAATTAAATTACCTTTTAAAATACACACATTTTCATTTACTGAGCATCAAATATAAGGATAACACATTAAATAAACGGATGTAAAGTTCCATAAAGAATAGTTAATCTTATGTTCACAACTTCATCTCAGCCTAAATCCAACTGATCTTTTAAAATGCTCAGAGGGCATAAAATGAAATTAGCAGGAGGTAGATGCAAAACAAGCAAAAAGGGCTTGTTTTTCATACAATACAAAATGTTACAAAATGCCTCTCTGCAGGTTGTTGAGGGTCCTAAAAATTTACATGTGTAAAAAGTGACTTGGAAACTTAATGAAAGAAAAAGAACCTACTGAGAATTTTTAAATGGAGAGGTGACGTGCTTGGCTCAGGAGATCCTGAACTGCCAACTGCTGGAAGCTAGGGGAGTACAAGGTAAGTATGTTTCACCTGTGCTTATGCTATTCTCAAAAATGCTCCTACTTCTGAGCTTCTCTGCCCATTTTGAGAGATAAGATTCAGGGTGATCCTGTAATATTCTTATTTTACTACTTAAGTGCTTTTCCCCCTTGACCCTGTCTTTCTGTTGGACTGCTTCAGCATTATCTCCTTGGTTAAACATTTGCTATCTATAATGCTTTAATAATAGATATTATTCTAGATGTATTCATTCAAATGTTACTACTCTATAGGTGGCACAGGTGTTTCTGTTGAAATTTTTATGCCTGATTTGATTTAATCTTTTTAACAATGTTTGTCTGTGATTTAACATTTGAGTGAATAAAATTAAAATGAACCTCAGCATTTGAAAACTAAGTTTGGGAATCCCATCTGCCACAAAATTTCTTGTTTTCAACACAGTGAGTTTTGAAAACAGTGAAATCCCAAAATTACGACTTCGCTCAGTAAGACTGGCATAAATTCTTTTTTTTTTTTCTTTTAATGATCTTAGATGTTTTTAAGCTCCAATTGTAGTTGTATTTATAAGTAGCTTTTATATTTTTGGAAGATAACACTATGCAAATAATCTGCTGTGATCAAAATTGTAACATGTAGAGTCTGAAGTACTGAATAATTCCTGCAAGTATTGATATAAAAACGTCTTTGGCTTCCCTTTTCCCCCCTCTATTTGAACAAGTTGTGAAACAGGATCTCAGAAACTTTTAAATAAGTGTTTATTGTCATTACAGAAGGAGGCCATGTCTAGCTTTGAATAATACAAAAAGTAATTTCAGTTGACAGCTAACAGTGTACAGTGGATGAATGCACAGTTTGCCATACAAATAAACATGGAAACAAGTACTACTGGAGTTTAAAAAGTAGAAAAATAAAATTTTGAGTCTGATGTATATTCTACTGTAAACGCAAGCTTTTAGAATCCTTTGATTCTTTTCAAAAGTTGTCTTGCATTCCAAAAAGGTTGAAAGAAGGGTATATGAGCTGCTTTACTCTTTTATGAAATGAGTACCCTGTTTAGGTACTAAGCATGCACATGGAGACAGTTACAGGTACGAGTACCGTTATGTCAGGAGCTGGAGTCAAATGTACATTTACCAAGAGAAAAAAATCTATAGCCAAATGTTGCCTAGATGTCAAAACAAAACATTTATGGGGAAATGCCATTAAGATTCATTTTTCAGCTCAGGTTTTCAGAAAATTTCAGATCCATGAGTCTCGATTAAACAGTTAAATGAACATCCAAATTTTCTATATAATAACTTTTCATTTTAAAATTTAGAAAATTAAAATAAAAATACTTTTAAAGTTTAAATGCCTGCAGCAGAAATATTTCAAAATTACTAAATAAGTTTTCTGATATACTGGATCAAAAGTAATCACATTTCTTGATGAAAATGTCTGAATCTGCCATTTTTTAACCTGAATTCAGCTCTTTCTCTGGTGGAGGAGGTGGCTGAGTTGTGGGAAAACCGTGACCAACTCAGTTCATCTCTGTAGAAATTTAGCTGTGGTGTGGACTGACAAGATAGCCAGTATATCCACTATGCTGTGTCTGCCACTGCAGTCTCCAATATGGTTTTCTTGGGATGGAGGAAAATTTTCCTTGCTCCTTCAGCTTAGTCTTTGCTGCTGACTTTTGTTATTAACATTGTCCTAATGTCTATATTGGAGGAAGACAGCCTTGATTTGTCTGGAGGAATCCCAACTCCAACTGTCTGCTCCATACAGACATGCTCATTTTGGAAGAAGACAAACAGTATCTTTTTCCTGTTTGTTTTCATTGATAGTCGTTTGCTATATGTATTCTGGGCTGCTCCTTTGCTTTTGCCACGTCGAGTCTCCCATCATCTCTGTACTGGCTATCCGAGGGGAGGTTGCCTTCTCATTTCAAGCTGCCTCAAGCCAGATTTTCTATTGTCAGGATTTCGTGACAGTTTCTGTGCTGGTTTCTGCCTGTCTTCGGAGTGTAGTGGATCAGGTCCCAGTACGATATGGGAACGCAGTTCAGGAGGATCACCTCACTTATTGGTCTTTTTGCATTTTCAGCAGCTAATTTTTGAAAAAGTTTAGGCCTAATCCTATTGCTCTAGTTTCAGAACCAGGGAATTACACATTGAACATTGCTCACTTGGGTTTGCTCCAAATCACAGCAACATACTGACAATGGCAGATTAAATTCCCTTTTGTTCCTTGTTACAATTTTCAGTTAATAATCAATGTGCTGAAGATGCGGCGGGCCTGGTTGATGCCTTTTAGCATGAGTGACCTAGGTATTAGATTTCCCTCAGCACAAAGGGATACGGATTTGTGAGGGTTCTGCAATCATCTATATTCCTAACAATAACCAGTTCTTCTGATACAGTTTGAAGCAATTTCAAGACTGTATTTAAAAGAGTCTTAGGGTTCCACTGGCAATAATGCTGGGTGTCAAGGCTGAGGCACATTGGCAGAACTTAAATGGGAAGCAGTTTTCTTTCTGCATCGTACTTCACTCTGGCCAGTGTTATAAATCTATCGGTTTAATAATCGTTCCTATTTACAGACACAATAAAGGGAGGTGTATCTGACTTGATCATTTTCGGTTAAAGTTTTCTGGTGTCTGGCTTCATCTGATTCTTTTATCTTCACTTTGTTTCTTCATTTATATTCCGGGGAACCTCATTCAAATCCAGCAAGCAATTACACTGTGGTGTAACCATGAATAATATTGCTGTTTACACACACTTAAGATAGACCATTTCTTGGCAGGGAATGATATTATGTAGATTGATACTGTCTATTTTTTGTTAATTCTTTCTGACTTGCTATCGATCTTTCTAGACATTTATGAAATATCCGTCTTCATTGCAATCTTCCATTAAAACTGGAGATAGTGTTTTGTCCAATGATGTATATTCAGCTAGTGCTTCCAAAGCTGGTGAGTGCATGCAAGCTGCATAAAGTCACTTAGGAAAGATAAAGTACGGTGAGAGAAAATCATGAAGAGCTCATCTATGGATAATGTGTGGAAGTGAAAACTTTTTATTAAAGGCAACCTTTCATCCTTTAAAAACATAGAACTAATACTGAAATCAAAGATCACAGGCTAGTTAGATGGCTGTAAGTCATTCTTAGGGGACTGTTACATCAGGCTGCTTATATTTATTATTGGTTATAGAGGACAAACAAAAAGAAAAGAAATAAATTTATCTTTTATGACCTGAATTAACAGGATTTCATGAATGTCATTAGAGGAAGCTCCCTCCAGGATCAGAATGCAGCTTTTTTTTTCAGTTCAGTAGCCATAAAAAAAGTTTAAGAAAAACTTTCATTTTAGCACGAGATATCTTCCGTATACTTTTTCTTCAGCAATATAACCCTTACCATGCATCAATGTTACAAAGAATGAAGAGAGTGATCGTTTTGAATGTATTTATGTATGGTGCAGTTCCTTCTTCCCATTAATGCTATAGTAATGACTTTCCCCAGTGAAGATGTGTACTTCCAATCTGAAACTAGGTGTGTTTAGATTAAGAAGCTACCACTGAAAAGAAAAAATCGTACAAATTTAAAATTGTACAGGAACAGGAACAATATGTCAACAAACTATGAAGGTTTATGAAGATCCACCAAGTGATCCCAAATCACCATAAGTTGCTCAGGCCTTTCAGAACCCACAGCTTGTTACCAGTGACCACTTTTGTTCAGAAAACTAGTATTAGCTATTGATATAGCTTGAAAAAAGGGTCTTCACTTTTAGCAGTCAGATGCTTGCTTTCCCTTTTCCTTTTTTTCCGTTTCAGAATGCTTATTGGATGGCATTTTATTAAAAAAGAAAAAGAGAAAACAAATATTTAGTAATATTGATAAGTCTGCAATTGCCTTACAACTTTGTAGTTTCACTTGCTTAGAAGATAGTGCCCACTGGAAAAGGAAAATGATACATGTTGAGATGGAAATAACTTAATATGCAAGCTAGGATTTCCTACTATATATTACTTTAATACTTTATATAAGTAATGAATAAAATTAATGCAACATCAGATATTATGGTAGAGCACAGAATAAAAGAAATTCTTTTTGTTGAGGTTAGAACAGTTATTGCAACACAATCAACTTCCTACAGAAGTCAATATTGAGCAAAACAAGTCTACCAGAAACTGAGCTCAGCATGCAGACAGCAGTTTGTTGTATTGGGTTAAGTAATCCAGCAAATTCAGATGCTATCCTTTTGATTTAAATAACTCTGCGTGTTTCAAAAAGGTATTTTCTCAGCTAGAGACCAGTGCCATAAGATGTTTAAGAACATGTTAGCTTTAAGTCCAGAGCCTCTGCCCTTAACTATCAGATAACTGTCAGATATAAGGCATGTGCTTAAATACCTTGCTGAGTGAGAGTCATCAGGTGTCAGCTAATCCTTATAGAGGTCAGTAGGAAAGTATCTATAAGGATTACTTTGGGGCACGATGCTGCCTCTTCTTGAAATAAATACCTCTGAAGTGATCCTGCTGGTATCAGTGGTGAAGCATTTTACTAGTTTTGTCTAGAATTTACAGTGATTTAAAAAATATTAATCTTCTAGCAATCTCTGGTTTTCTTCAAGAGTCAAGCTCATGCATATAAACTCTTTAAATTATGATTGCCAGCATTATTCAACAAACATCACCACTTTCACTGTGAAATAGCTGAATAATTGTTTTATATTTACGTTTATAAATATTAAGTGACCTAGTCTGTAGTGTAATGACATCAACAAGCTATATCTAAGTTGCAGAGTATCTTGTAGGGGTGCTTTTTGTATTTTATATATAATTGTATTCAACCAGGTCTAGAGCGTTTATAGAGTAGCTTTATAGAGTATGCTTGTCTATGGATGGTAATAATACAAACTCAAAAGAAATGTGGCATTTCTTTGGCATATATAGGAGTTTCACAGAATCACAGAATGGTCAGGGCTGGAAGGGACCTCTGGAGATCATCTAGTCCACCCCCCCCTTGCCCGAGCAGGGTCACCTACAGCAAGTTGCACAGGACGGCATCCAGGCGGGTTTTGAATGTCTCCAGAGTGGGAGACTCCACAACCTCTCTGGGCAGCCTGTGCCAGTGCTCTGCCACCCTCAAAGTAAAGAAGTTCCTCCTCATGTTAAGATGGAACTTCCTATGTTCAAGTTTGTGCCCATTACCTCTTGTCCTATCACTGGGCACCACTGAAAAAAGACTGTTCCCATCCCCCTGGCACCCTCCCTTTGAATATTTGTAAGCATTAATAAGATCCTCCCTCAGTCTTTTCTCTAGATTAAAAAGACCCAAGTGCTTCAGTCTCTCCTCATTAGAGAGATCTTCCAATCCCCTAATCATCTTTGTAGCCCTTTGTTGGACCCTCTCCAGCAGATCCCTGTCTTTCTTGAACTGAGGAGCCCAGAACTGGACACAGTACTCCAGATGCGGCCTCACCAGGGCAGAGTAGAGGGGGAGGATGACCTCCCTCGACCTGCTGGCCACACTCTTCTTGATGCACCCCAGGATGCCATTGGCCTTCTTGGCCACCAGGGCACATTGCTGGCTCGTGGTCATCCTGTTGTCCACCAAGACTCCCAGGTCCCTTTCCACAGAGCTGCTCTCCAGGAGGTCAGCGCCCAATGTCTACTGCTGCGTGGGTACTCCCCAGGTGCAGTACCCTACATTTGCCCTTGTTGAATTTCATAAGGTTTCTCTCTGCCCATCTCTCCATCCTGTCCAGGTCACGCTGTAAGGCGGCACAGCCTTCTGGCATGTCAGCCACTCCTCCCAGTTTTGTGTCATCAGCAAACTTGCTGATGCTACACTCTATCCCTTCATCCAGGTCATTGGTGAATATATTGAACAGGACTGGGCCCAGTACTGACCCCTGAGGGACACCAAGTCTGTCAAGGGAGACTGTCTCCCACAGTCTGTCAAGGGAGATGGATTCTCACTAGTACAAATGAGAATAAAAGTCCTGTTTGATGATCCCCTTTCAACACGCCTCGTAACACTCTACTAGTAGAGACCATGACATCGGTTTACAAAACTGAAGACAATAATTCTCATATAAACAGCAACAGCAAGGCAAAGCAATATCAAAGAAAGCACTGACAGCAGATAGGAAATTAGTGGCCAAACCTTATGTGAAGTTCGAGACTAAGTAATGATTGCTTTTTTCAGATATGCACACTTGTACTCACATCTGCAGTTTGGATTATTTAAGCCAAAGTATTTCATATTTATAAGATGAAATACCTGGAAGGAAACAGTTAATCCTAGAAAACTGTTTTTTTGGTTTAATTTTTTAGAAAAGGCTCTAAGACATAAAATTAAAATAATCACAGCTACTGCTAATTTGAGTTTCCTAATATGGTCCTCATCTCCTAATGGTGAACTCACTGTGAAAAGAATTAACATGCTTGTTTTTTTTCCTGTTGCAAATATGAGGTACTTGCAATTAGATTTTTAAATAGTTTTTCTACTTCATCAATAAAAACATATACAGGTGTGCTTTATAAGTATGACTTTGGGCTATGCTTTTTACTTGCACATCTGTACTGTTGATATAAATTCAACTTATATTTATTATAGTAGTGGCTTAAGAGCAATAGCCTGGATCGCTGGAGTTTCCCAAAAGAGGAAAGAAGTCTCTTCTGTCACTAGTTTTTCCAAATGTCTCTGCTGCAGCCAAGGGTCTGATGCAGGCAGCAGCCCAGAACTCAAAACCAGCCCCCAAAAGTAAATACTTGCAGAATTAACCCTCGGAGAGCGCATGTGGACAACTAACAAACCCCAAACTAGTTGTTTTAAACATGTTACTGACGTGTACTGTTGTAATGTTGGTGACAGTGGTAATTATTAAGAATTTTCACATGTGATTTGCTTAGGAAAATAGGAGGAGAAAGGCTCTAGGCCGCCATTTTTCATCCTGTCCTTTGTAGGGTGATGGTAACATTTCATCAAATATAATTTAGAGCGGTTTTTAAATTACAGGCATAGCAGTGCATAAGGTTTCCTTATCTTTTTTTCTGTTGCATCCCTGTAATCTTTCTCAGAGGCATCTTGCCTTGAGTAGAGGAGTCCATCCTTTGTGCTGTCAAAAGAATGGGAGGTTACACTTTAAGTTATTCAGTTATGATTGGAATGTATCTTGTTCATGGGATTTGTTTTTGTGTAATTTCTACATGCCAGAGCTGTAGGACTTCATGGTTTTGACATTGTTACAGTCTGGCTAATTTATTCTCAAATCCTCCTCTTTCCATAATTTTCTTTTTGTCTGGGAAAGCCCACTGATTTAACTAATGAATCTAGTACTGATTTCTGAACAGCTGGTAATAATAAGAAAATTGTCTTGATGGTTATTCTTGAGTCTGGAGAATGAGCATGCAAGCAAGTTGTTGGGTCTTTTTTTTTTACTTTCCAGGATGTTTGGCTTGTTTGGAGAGCTCTCATATCAAATCCCTTTTATCTGTAATTACAAAGCATTATGATTTCATCTTGGTGCCAAGGGACAGCAAATGACTGCAGGGAATACTGAAAGCCCATTTATTTCTCTTAAGGCCAACTTTTGGTCACAGTGACATCATTGCCTAAATTCTCAGTGAATTATCTGTTTGGAGCTTTAACCCTATGTGTGCTTCCCAGGACTGACTAGAGTTTGTATACAAACTCTGCTGGGAGCAGTTGGAAATATATTCCTTTCTTTTCTCTCTTAAATAGTATGGGCTAGACTATTTGTCCCAGGGAACTAACAGTCAAATTACAGATAGATTATTTTTATCCCCATTTTTTCAATGAGCTAATAAATACCACAAAAAAGGAACCGATTCATCCTAAATGAATGTAGGAAGTTCATTTCAGACCGGGAAATGAAACCTATGTTTTTTGGAAACCCAATCTTACTTCTCCGTTCCAACCTTTCTACCTCCCTTCTGTTCTCTTCTACCCTTTCAAATGCTTTCTTGGAATTCAGAGGCATGAATTCTTCAGGTTGGAGCTGTAAGATGACTTGTAGAGGCAGGTTCTTTCCTTACATCTGAGATCACATCATCTGTGTGGGATGTTATATTGGAGATCAGGATTTGGGCCTGTTAAAGTCTGTGGCTGACTACCAGGTAAGGACAAGGAATGAAAGAGCTACTGTCAAATGTATGAGTGAAGTTGGTATTGGTAATACATAATAACAGAGTTAAGATAGTTTTTGCCTCGGGATTCTTTGTTTTCAGGCAGTCTGTAGTGTGTCTGAATATATGTGCTTTTAGCTACTGTATAAGTCTGCCTAGGGAACGTTATGCATTGATTTGCAATTGCAGTGTAGCAACGCTGAATTTTGGGGAAACGTCAGATACCTTTATGCTACTAATTACGGCTTTCATCTGCTGCTAACTGATAAAAGAAATGTGAGAAAAACTCATTCCTATGGGAGCAGACTTCCTGTCCCGTCTTTGCTGTGGACCCTGAAGAAAAAGTAGTAGAAGAGTTGTAATGGACTTTCAAAGATGATGTAGTCCATCTTTCTTCTTCAAGAAGCGTTCAACAATATCTAAATCATTCTTGACAGAATCAGTTCAATGTTTCTTTAAAATCATTTAGCAATGGAAACTCCACAGTCTCTGTATATAATCCGTTTCACTGCTTGTCATTCCATGCCGTTCAAAAGGTTTTCTCTTCTAATACTTGACTAAATCGTCCTTGCACCAACTAGATTTTTTTCCTGTCTCCACTGGGGTGTATTATTTTCCTCTTTTCAGCAGCTCTTTACGTAGATGTAATCATGTCTCTCCATAGCTGTTTCTTCTCTAGAATGAAAGGAAGAAATACTCTTTAAAATAACAAACTTTCTTTTATCTTTGCTTTTGCTCTCTTCTTTATCTTTGTAATTTCTAATCGTCTGCCCATTGCTGTTTCTCATTTCTGGAGTTCGGTTTTGAATTTCTGGATGCTATTTCAGTTAAAGCCTTACCTACATGAGTAGAAGGATTATATGATGTTAGAACTCAAAAATACTTTTTGCAGAAAAGTTTCCTAGTCCATCATTTCCTACTTGGTTTGTTTTTCATGTCCTTGTGTTAGTAGCACTTTGCCAATGCTGTGGCTGATCTGCAGTGGTCTGAAATAGCTTGGATCATCAAGACCATTTGAATTCCAGTCACCTCTTATGAGCATTTGCAGTCCAAAATTGTTCCTTTCTGCAAGTGTACCCTGTAGTCTCTCCTCTAAGTCATGACTGAAAATACTCATTGGTACTGAACCCCTGGAAAATCTTACTCAATGCAACATTTCGTTTCCCTGATTGTATGTCAGAGTTGGCACCCATTTTACAGTAGTTCCATCTAGACAAGTTGTAAGAGAAAAAGTAGTTTGGGGAGGGCTACGGAGTTGCTGGAGAGTTATGTGCAGAATCCTCCCCTGTTACGCGATGAAGTCCCCTCCTGTTCCCACTCAGTCTTTCCTTCTCTTTTCCCCTCATACTTCTGAAGTGAGTTTGTGATTTTGTTTTTTTCCATTCCTGGCATCAGTTATTTACCCTGTGAAATGAGCTAAAGACAATATGAAAATTAGATCCCTCTCTTCACTTCTGAGGCCCCTTTCCTCTCCAATGCTTTGATCCCCTTGTGTTCGCATTTGCACTGTTCTCACAAATGCTGTGATCCAAATAGCAGAACTCTAAAATTGCTGTTGGAGTCTCTGCCTTCTATTAAGATAATACTAAAGTCCATTGAGATAAATGATCAAAACCAAATTCTCTAAGGAGTGGCAGAAGGACCTCAGCCTTTTAGAGCAGTGATGTCCTGAGGAGGAGAGGCCTGGGCAAATATAATTAGAATCCTCATTGCAATTACTGACTTTGCTGTAGTGTAAATTGAGCAAATCCTTGAAACTCATTCAGTGTTAGTTTCTGTCTGCTAGGTAATTCTATTTCAAATATGAGAACTTTGGAGAAGGGTCTGTATTTCTAAAGTATACATAGTGTAAGCAGCTTCATACTGCCATCTAAAACATGATTTATTGTCAGTTACTGTATTGTGCCATCTTAGAAAAAAAAAAAATCCTCTGTGTTTGTCAGATATCGATGGACCAGTGTCAACACCAATGTTTAAATATATCACTCTTTACCTGCATTGCCAGTGGTATAAGCAGAGAAGCTGAAGACTCGGAGAATAGCCCAGGTTGGAAGGGACCTTGAAAGGCCATCTGGTACAAACTTTCATGGGAAAGGGAGCCTAGATGAGATTATCTAGCACCGTGCCCGTTAGCATCTTGAAAACATCCAGTGATGGGGACTCTACCACATCCCTGGGGAGGTTGTTCCAGTAATTGATTGTTCTCACTGTAGAAGAATGTTTGTGATATTGAGATGAGACCGCTCCTGGTGCAACTTATACGCCGCTGCCCCTTGTCTTCTCCCTGTGGCTCCTTGTGAAGAAAGAGCCTCCATCCTCTTTTAACCACCCTTTAAGTACTGGAATACTACAGTGAGGTCCCCCACGAGCCTTCCCTTCTCCAGGGAGAAGAGACGTAACTCTTTCAGTATTCTGTCTCCAGTAGACATGAACTGTTTTATCCTCTTTTCAGTGACTCTGTTACAAATTATATAATCTGTACATAATATCTCTCCTCAGTTGTCTATTCTGTAGCACAAACAACTGTAGCTTTTTCATTGTTTTCCTCACAGTTTGCTTTCTCTACACCTCTGCTTACTCATACCAATTGTATAAGTAATAACTGATTACAATAACCTTACTGATTTTTCTCTGCCCTGGTAGTCTCTGGCTGACCCTTGTATCTCTGGAAGCTTGATGGCCAAGGCTTGGCACAGTGTTCTAGCTGAGGCTTTATTACATCTGAGCAGAGTGGGAAGATTACTTTATGTGATTTTTCTATTTGGCCTGTCTGATTTTCTTGACTCATAGTCAGTTTTTACAGTTTTATAATTTCCAGCCCTGTGTTTTGCAGATCTGCTGCCTGAGCTGTTATTCTGAAACTTGTATATCTATGCTATTATTCTTGCCTATAACATACAACAACAGTGTGTGTATGATACTGTGCATTAGTTCTTAGTGCTCCGTCCTGTTTATTTCAAGCTACTAAGCTGTATGGCAAACACTTTTGATTCTTATTTTGCTTCCTTTTTTAAGCTGACAGGAGTTATCTGTAAATGTAATACTTTTCCTTACGGACTTAGACAATGAAATACAAATA
The DNA here is from genome assembly GCF_965231255.1 of Vanellus vanellus. Classification (NCBI taxonomy): domain Eukaryota; kingdom Metazoa; phylum Chordata; class Aves; order Charadriiformes; family Charadriidae; genus Vanellus; species Vanellus vanellus. Next base: position 8,410,723 of record NC_138919.1, read on the forward strand.
TATTTTGATATTTTAAAGTAAAATTTTTAAGAATGTTGCTTCATTCCTCTTTATGTCTTGTTTAGAGGCTTACTGATAACTGTGTTGTTTCATTATGGTCATCCTTTACAGTAGGCTAATTTAACCCACATTTTCCAAATTTCTTATGAAAACGTGACACAAGCCAGAATCAGAAGTCTTGATAAAGTATATGGTATCTACTGCTACTTGCCATCTTTTTGACTGGAGACCTTGCCATTAGAAATGAGCAGCTGACTTTTAAGATGTCACTGGGTGCATTCAGGATCTGCACATCTGATCCAGATGTTCCAGGAGGTCCTTCCTATGCTTGCTGACAGAGTGCCAAAAGTGCCTTCCCTGCTAGCCTCTCAGCCAGTTTGAAGGTTTTGATGAGAAACCTGTAAAACAGTTTTCTGACTATTTCCTCCTGTTGCTGAAAGCATGAGATGAAAGCAGATGAGAGCAGAGGGCTCCTGTCTCTATCACAGCTTCAAGCCTTACATACAGGAATATGCCCAAGGTGTGTTAGGATTCTATGAGTGTGTGAAATAGTCTCCCATGGGAAACAGGCATGGCGTACAGCTTGAGAGATTGTACCACTTGAAAATAGTAGAAAACATGATATGGAATAGTATGCTAGGAGATAAGATGCTTTTTATTCCCATCTGTGCTTCAGGGGTTGAATTGGCAGCGAATTCAAAAACCTTTACTAGGCAACAGAAAAGATCAAGAAATACAGTATATGCATAGCAGGGCTTTGGCAGGAGGTAATGTATGTGCTAACTGGATAATAGAAGCAGGTCTGGGGATTAGTGTAGAGCATGTATTTTCCAAATGTTTTTTTCTAAGATCTCACGCTATGTTAGTTTCTGCAGAGCCTTTATGGACGATGGTTTTTTGACCTCTAGTTAAAAATGCCTTTGAATAGAGTTCTCCAAGAGAAGCCCCAACACTGTATTATTTTTCTGGCATTCATTATTGAGTAGCATATGGATATGTCCCTCTGCGGAGGTTGTGTTGTCTGTCTCAGCTGCTATTCCACATTGATAAAAATACTGGTTCTCTTCTCACTTGTATGTATTAACAGCTTGAGTGTAAGTGAACATATATGCCACAGGTTCTGGAGACTTATGATCTCCAGGAGGGAAAAAATACCTCTGTTTATTATGCTGTCTCTCATGTGGTTCCGTTGTGCAGCTGACAAAGGGGAAATTAGCAGATGGTGTAAAACTTCTGTAGTTCTTAACAGGCTGCACTACCAATACCATATATTTTTTTCTTACTGCAGCCTTAGTCACCTCTTAAGTTTTGTAACTTTTCTCTTGATCTCCTGGACATTTTTGATAATCTGTCTTTTCCTCAGTTTTCTGTTTGTTGATGGAAATATGGCCATTCTGATATTAACAAACTCATAATCTACCAGCCAAACAGAAACAACCAACCAAACCCCAAAGCCAATGCAGAGAAAGGAAAAAATAACATTACGTCCTTATAAAGTAATGCCCTCTGTCTGCTTAAACATATTAATGCAAGTTTGTTTCTATTAATGTTGGTAATATGCTCTTTGGTTAGCATTCTGTAACACTGACAGCATTAACGGGAGGTGTTGCACACCATGCTGTCTTGCCCGTTTGTCTCTTTTTTCTTTTTTTTTTTGCTTCTTCTTTTCTCATATGTATATGAGGTGCAATGCATGTTCCTCCCATTTTCAGATAAGACAACAGAAAAGAGTTTTCAAGCTACTGATTACTGTAATAATTTACAAAGAATAGCCATGCAGTTCTGTATCTCATCTTTTTCTGAAACTGTCACCCATCCCAAAAGGTCAT